>NC_069504.1:817093558-817393558 GCF_027579735.1 Bombina bombina
TTTTAAGGGCTATTGGAAGTTTAGTTTAGGGGGTGTTTTTATTTTGGGGGGGCTTTATATTTTCATAGGGATTAGGTTTATTTTTTTATTTTTGATCATTTTGTTTATTTTTTTCTTTAATTTTAGAGTTTTTTATTTTTTGTAATTTTAGAATTTTTTTTGTAAATTAATGTTAGGTTTTATTTAAGTGTAACTTAGTATTGGGGTTAATTTAGGGGGTGTTAGGTTAGGGGGCTTAGCAATTAAATTAGTTATTTGCATTGTGGGTGGTTGGCGGTTTAGGAGTTAATAGATTAATTAGGTTTATTGCGATGTGGGGGTTTGTTGGTTTAGGGGTTAATAGGTTAATTAGGCTTATTGTGATGTGGGGGTTTGTCGGTTTAGGGTTTAAGAGGTTAATTAGGTTTATTGCGATGTGGGGGTTTGTCGGTTTAGGGGTTAATAGGTTAATAAGGTTTATTGTGATGTGGGGGTCGGCGGTTAATGGGTTAATGGTTTTAATTATGTTATTTGTGGATGAGGGGTTAATTACTTTATTATTTTGAGATGTGGGGGTGGATTCCTTTGGCTGCTTCGCATAGCCAACATTCATTTGAGGATGTGTGTGCAACTGGCGACACCGACGGACACGTTACAAACGCGATTATAGTGTAGATTCCTTTGGCTGCTTCGCACAGCCAACATTCATTTGAGGATGTGTGTGCAACTGGCGACACCGACGGACACGTTACAAACGCGATTATAGTGTAGATATTTACACGTAAAACATGCTTAAATTCTGAAAACACATATTATTATTATTATTGGTTATTTGTAGAGCACCAACAGATTCTGCAATGCTATAACATAGCACAAAGAAAATGTAGTTGGTATTTTTCTTTAAAAAAAAATTATTTAAAAAAGTGACTTATCAATAGGACTTTTTGCAAGATTGGAATTTCTTACTAAGCATTGTGTACCCTTCGAAAACAGTGATACAGTATTTGTCTTAAAAAAGGGGGGCAGTTGAGTGGTATGTTATACCAGTGATGGCCAACTTACTAATAGATGGGGGGGGGGGGCGCAGATCAATATTTTAGATGCCTTATGGGCCAAATATAAATTTATGGCTGTTTTAAACACACACATAATAATATATTTGCTAAAAATGTCCAGTGGCACGGGGTGAGATTTAGGTTGTAAGATATACTCTGTCTGCTGTTCTTAACTCCAGATGACTCTTGATTTGTAGCCATATAGTTTGACCATCTAACAGTCCCCAAAGCATACATTTTTATTTCCGCTTCTTCCTGGGATAACAAAAACTACAGTACATATTCTTACTTCTGTTTATAACCAGGGGCACAAAAATAAGTGCAGTGGGCAACATGTGACCCACAGGCCACCAGCTGGTCATCCTTGTGCATTACTATGGGACACGTATTATATAGCACATTTACAGTTGAAAAGCTTTCACATTTATTGTAATCACAGATGTTTTTCTATGATTAAAATGTAACTGTCTGGACAGGGTCAGGGTGTAAAATCCACCAGGGATTAACCAAATGTAAAAAAAAAAACACAGAAAAAAAACTGCAGTAGAAAAGAGCTGCCACTCACTACATAAAAAACAGCAAATAATAAAATATAAAGAGGAGGATTAGTCTGAATAGGAAGCCAAATGAGCCTGGCAAGACCCCTCCAATGATTGGGGGTATTAAATGGACATGAAGAGTATGTAATGCATACCTAGATATGCTCAATAGCAGCAGTGCATTACTGGAAGTTACCTTGATGATTGGTGGCTACATGTGTCTCTTGTCAGAGGCTCAACATATTTATTCAGTTAGGCCATAATAATATATTGTTGTTCTGTAGCTGACTATGTTGTAATCACTCTGTAGAGGTTAAACAGTAGTTATATGCAAGCAACAGAACAACAATAAACACTTATGTTTCTTTAAATTAAGTAGAACAAATATTGTGGGGTGGATTTAATAAGCAGCAAATGTTGCTTAATACGATCCAAGTTTCCGGGGATCTGGAAACTGAAGTTAAGGACCGCTGCTCCTTAACTTAAAAGGTAGGGGACTGCAATCACCCCGTTCAGGTATGATCGGGATGATTGACACCCCCTGCTAGCGGCCGATTGGCCGCAAATGTGCAGGGGGCGGCATTGCACAAGCAATGCAGAGCGGACATGATTCGCTATAGCGAATCATGTCCGCCCGGGGTTTAATAAATTGAGCCCTCTGTGTCTATGTCCCTTTAATCTCCGTCTTCCAGCTAGTCTCTATTACAGTGTATATATATATATATAGCATACCTTAAAGGGACATAAACACTTTTTTTTTCTTTCATGATAAAGACAGAGCATGCAGTTTCAAATAACTTTCCAATTTACTACTTTCAAATTTGCTTCATTCTCTTGATCTCCTTTGTTAAAAAGCATACCTGGGTAGGCTCGGGAGCAACAATGTACTACTGGGAGTTATCTGCTGATTGGTGGCAGCATTGATATGCCTCTTGCCATTGGCTCACCCAATGTGATTAGCTAGCTCCCTCCCAGTAGTGCATAGCTGCTTCTTCAATAAAGGATACCAACAACATGAAGCAAATTTGCTAATAGTAGTTTAAAATTTAAAATTAAAAGTTGTTTAAAATTGTATGTTATACCTTAATAAAGAAAATGTATGGGTTTATGCCCCTTTAAAAATAGAATCTTAAAGGGACACAACACATTTCATGCACCTCCCTGCAATTATGGATGCTTCTATTATGGAACCTAGGTTACACTGCAGGAGCACTGGAATGTAGTGGAATATTCCAACATAGGTATAGCTAAATCTAATCTACAAAATTACTAGTACCTGAAAATCTAGTATGAATGAGACCCTTTGGATTTATAGAATACTTTCAGGAAAGTCCTGAATTTTGGGAGGTTGCTTCAACAAACAGAAGATGGTTTTAAACTGATATCCTGAGTTTGGTTGGCACAACGTAAAAAACACATACTTGTAGGTGCTGCTAGGATAACTATGTATAAATATATATATATATATATATATATATATATACATACAGAACAAGAGGTATATAGCACATCCTCACCTATATGACATAATTTATAGTGCTGCAAAGAGCTGCCTACATAAACACACAACTAGAAGAATTGCAGTGGACTATCTATCTTATCTATCTATCTATCTATCTATCAACCCTGTCTATCTTATCCATCTATCTACCCTGTCTATCTTATCTATCTATCTATCTATCTATCTATCCAGGGTCGGCTCTAAGGGGGGCATTGGGGGGCAATGCCCACCCAAATGGAATGCTTTGACCCCTCAAAAAATATTAATATGATCATACGCTTAAAAAATAATAAATAAAATAATGAATTGTTATGTAATGCTGCATGCTGGGGGCGGAGTTAGCTGCCAAACTGTGAGGTCACATCACGCATCTGCAAGGAGCTCCGTGTCTTAACCTCTTATTTGGAGTTGGAAGCTAATTAGAGGCTTTTTGGACTTGTCTTTAACCCTATTAATTTTACCTAACTATTGTGAGTTACTCATTTTCTTAAACAATAGCCCATGATAAGAATACGATTGTATCATATAAATATAAGTCTATAAATTGCTACCGGCTTCTATCAACGCCTCAAAAGTGCATTGTGATCTTAGGCCAGGCATAGATCACAGTGCACTTTTGAGGAAGTACAGCGGTCCCACCCCTCTCTCTCCCCCTCTCTTTTGTGCTCTCTCCCCCTCTCTTTTGTGCTCTGTCCCCCTCTCTTTTGCGCTCTCTCCCCCTCTCTTTTGCGCTCTCTCTCGCTCCACCTCTCTTTTGCTCTCTCTCTCCCCCCTCTCTTTTGCTCTCTCTCCCCCTCTCTTTAGCTCTCTCTCTCCCCCTCTCTTTTGCTCTCTCCCCCCTCTTTTGTGCTCTTTCCCCCTCTCTTTTGTGCTCTCTCTCCCCCTCTCTTTTACACTCTCTCCCCGTCTCTTTTGCGTTCTCCCCCCCCTCTTTTGCGCGCTCTCTCTCCCCCTCTCTTTTGCACTCTCTCTCCCCCTCTCTTTTGTGCGCTCTCTCTCCCCCTTTCTTTTGCGCTCTCTCCCCCTCTCTTTTGTGCTCTCTCTCCCCCCTCTCTTTTGCATGCTCTCTCTCCCCCTCTCTTTTGCGCTCTCTCTACCCCCTCTCTTTTGCGCTCTCTCCCCCCTCTCTTTGGCTCTGTCTCTCTCTCCTTTTTTTTGCTCTCTCTCTCCATCCTTCTCTTTTGCTCTTTCTCTCCATCCCTCTCTTTTGCTCTCTCTCTCTCCCCCCTCTCTTTTGCTCTCTCTCTCTCTCCATCCCTCTTGTTTGCTCTCTCTCTCCATCCCTCTCTTTTGCTGTCTCTCTCCCTCTCTATTGCTCTCTCTCTCCCCCTATCTTTTGCTCTCTCTCCCCCTCTCTTTTTCTCTCTCTCCATACCTCTCTTTTGCTCTCTCTCTCCATCCCTCTCTTTTGCTCTCTCTCTCCCCCTCTCTATTGCTCTCTCTCCCCCCTCTCTTTTTCTCTCTCTCCCCCTCTCTATTGCTCTCTCTCCCCCCTCTCTTTTGCTCTCTCTCCCCGCTAACTTTTTCTCTCTCTTCCCTCTAGTTTGCTCTTTCCCCTCTATTTTGCTCTCTCTCCCCCTCTCTTCTGCTCTTCCCCATCTCTTTAGCTATTTCCTATCTCTTTTTGTCTCTCCCCCTCTCTATTTCTCTCCCCTCTCTCGCGAGCCGACCACGCACGCCCACGCTCACGTCCGACCATGCCCACTTTAACCGCAAACAGCATGAAAGGTAAGGCCAGGTGTTTTTGTCCTCGTGCTGTTTCTACTGCACATGACAGCTTCGGACAAACACACTTGGCTTTTTATATTATAGGATATTTATATGATACAATCATATTCTTATAGGTTCACAGTACATAGGTTGTATTAAGTAGCCCGATATCCGTTATTGTGAAACAGGTATAGCTAAATCTAATCTACAAAATTACTAGTACCTGAAAACCTAGTATCCTCGCTGCTATTGCAAACAAAGGGGTTCATTGCATTGGGGGGTTTGGGGTGCATGGCTGTTTAGGGGACATGATTTAGATTTGAGAATGAGTTTAAGGGTTTTTTTAATTGTTTTTAAGGAGCTATTGCACTGGGGGTCTCAAGTTTAATGGCTTTGTTTTAGTGCACGGCATAGGATTTAGACTTCATTCTTTTAGCTAGTGATTAAGCACATATTGTCCTAATGTTAATAGTGGGGGATAAGCCAGCCAGAAGCTACACTTCCCTGCAGAATATGTAGGTCTGCTCTTATTTTGACTCCCATACATGCTTTGTAAAAGCGTGCCCCCTCGTATAAAAAATGCCCCCCATTTCATTAGTTCTGGAACTGACCCTGTATCTATCTATCTATCTATCTATCGTATCTATCTACCCTGTCTATCTATCTATCTATCTATCTATCTATCCTGTCTATCTTATCTATCTAATCTATCTATCTATCCTGTCTATCTTATCTATCTAATCTATCTATCTATCTATCTATGTATCTATCTATCTATCTATCTACCCTGTCTATCTTATCTATCTATCCTTTCTATCTTATCTATATCTATCTGTCATCTATCTATCTTGTCTATCTATATCTATATATCCACCTATCTATCTATCTATCTATCTATCTATCTATCTATCTATCTATCTATCTATCTATCTATGTACCCTGCCTATCTTATCTATCTATCATCTATATATCTATCTATCCAGCTATCTACCCTGCCTATCTTATCTATATATCGATCTACCCTGTCTATCTTATCTATCTATCTATCTATCTACCCTGTCTATCGTATCTATCTATCTACCCTGCCTATCTTATCTATCTATCCTTTCTATCTTATCTATCTGTCATCTATCTATCCTGTCTATCTATATCTATATATCCATCTATCTATCTATCTATCTATCTATGTACCCTGCCTATCTTATCTATCTATCTATCTATCTATCTATCTATCTATCTATCATCTAAATATCTATCTATCCAGCTATCTACCCTGCCTATCTTATCTATCTATCTATCTATCTATCTATCTACCCTGTCTATCTTATCTATATCTTTATCTATCTTTCTATCTATCTATCTATCTATCTACCTACCTATCGTATCTATCTTATCTATCTATCTATCTATCTATCTACCCTGTCTATCTTATCTATATCTATCTATCTTTCATCTATCCTGTCTATCTATCTATCTATCTATCTATCTTTCTATCTATCTATCTATCTATCTATCTATCTATCTATCTATCTATCTATCTATCTATCTATCTATCTATCTACCCTGCCTATCATATTATTTTATCTATCAGCTATCTATCTATCTATCTATCTATTTATCTATATATATATATATAATTATCTATCTATCTATCTATCTATCTATCTATCTATCTACATATAAATAGACCAGCCCAAGTTGCCAACTATTTGCTGAAACCATATGCTGTCATACTTCCACAGTGCAATACATCTCCCAGTTGTTAGTGTGATATGACTTATTTTCTCTCTACATGTCTCATGGCCACAGAGGACACACACAGGCAGCTGGCTTTGTACATACATATAAACAAAACACAGTGTCCCCAGTGCCCCTTGACCCTTTTCTAAGCTCTGTGTTCCAGCAGATACATGGGAGAGAGGGGGGCAGGTCACTACTAGAGGGGGGCCAGGGCGTGTGAAGTAAAACAGACGTGGCATTGGGGGGTAGGGAGAGGAACATCCTGTCCTAAAGCAGGAAAGTAATCTTGATGCACTGCACATTAGCAGCGTGCATTATCCATCATATTATAATAAATCTTGTATATAGCAATGAAAACAAAACGGTAACACTGCTTTTAGTCAGCACTACACCCCCCTGGAGCTATCTTGTCTCCCTACACTCCGTGCATAATGACTGTTTTGCATTCTTCTAGGAACATTAGATTCCCTCTGGTTGTTTACCTGTCTTACTAATGATGGCTTCACAATTACAGCACTAAAGAACAAAAACAGCGGTTCACAACATCCAAAATGTTAGGGGCAGCTACGTTCCAGCGGACGTCATAAGTTTGTCCCGCTGCCCAGCTTCAAAATGAAAAAAAATATTTCAAAGATTTTTTTGTTGTTATTGTCAAATATCTCATGCTAAATCCATTATTTATGTATGCGCCGTTATAACAAGTTTACTGTATCACTGCTTTGTGTTTAGCGGGAAAGGGTTTGCATATTAAATATGCTAGAAAACATTGAATATATTACAAGGTTTAATATGAATCAGGATAGAGACATTTGTATATAGATAAAAGAGAATATACAACAAGAGTTAGTAGAGAATATTTTAAAAGGTTTTAGAGTTTTGTTTTTGCATAATGGAGGTTCCAGTGCCATTTAAAGGGACAGTAAACACACTGTAATTACAAGACGCTTCAGTTGTTTTAAAACAAATTAACATCTTGCTTGCAGCAACTGTTTTTCAATAGTCAAATTTCACCCACCCCTTGCCTTATTTGGAAGAGCCAGCCTGACTCTGTAGAGGAGAAGGTTAAAGGGACAGTATACTATAAAATTGTTTTTCCCTTAATGTGTTTCCAATTTACTTTTTTTTACCAGCTGCAGAGTATAAAATGTAATAGATTTTCTTTCTTACGGCTTATTTGTATATATATATGAATTAGCTGATTTTTTGTTTTGAAGCCACAACCTAATAAAATGGGTTAAGCTTGTAGGTATAATCAGATCTCATTACTTTATCAGAATGTGTACATATACCTGATTCTTTATCTTATATTTGTCTGTAAAACCAGTCACCAATAGTTGGAGAGAACAATGGAAATTTAACATTTTATTACCTTATCTCTCCTATAACCCACTTGGAGTGTAATTTCTTCTACTGGCTGTGTTAACATAGCTTGGCCTTGAAGCCAAAAACTTTCAGGATGGGTGGGGATAACGCAGGCTAAATAAACTATTTCAAATGCCAATATAAGTGTAATGGAAATACTGTACTTGTAAACAATTTAGTACACTCCAGCAGGTAAAGTGGATCATTAGGAACAAATTAAAGGGGAGAACATTTTTGAGTAAACTGTCCCTTTAACTAACCACAGTTGTTATGTTAATATATAGTGTGTTGTTTTTTTAGTTGTTATCTGCTCAAAGGGACATGAAACACAAAATGATTCAGATAGAGCATACAATTTGCACTTCTGGGAGCTTGCTGAACACATCTAGTGAGCCAATGACTAATCAGCAGCTAGTCCCAGTAGTTCATTGCTGTTCCTGAGCCTACCTAGGTATGCTTTTCAACAAAGGATACTAAAAAACAAACACCTAGATTACGAGTTTTGCGTTAACAGGTGCTAACAAGCAGTTTATGCTCACCGCTCACTTACAGACAGCGCTGGTATTACGGGTTTTTATAAACCCGGCGTTATCCGCAAAAAAGTGAGCGAAGAGCAAAATTTTGCTCCACATCTCACCTCAATACCAGCGCTTCTTACATTAGTGGTGAGCTGGTAAAACGTGCTCGTGCACGATTTCCCCATAGGAATCAATGGGGGAGAGCCGGCTGAAAAAAACCTAACACCTGCAAAAAAGCAGCGTAAAGCTCCTAACGCAGCCCCATTGATTCCTATGGGGAAATACATTTTATGTCTACAACTAACACCCTAACATGAACCTCGAGTCTAAACACCCCTAATCTTACACTTATTAACCCCTAATCTGCCGCCCCCGACATCGCCGAAACACCTGCATTATATTATTAACCCCTAATCTGCCGCTCCGGACACCGCCGCCACCTACATTATAGTTATGAACCCCTAATCTGCTGCCCCCAACATCGCCGAACCCTACATTATATTTATTAACCCCTAATCTGCTGCCCCCAATGTCGCCGCAACCTAACTACATTTATCAACCCCTAATCTGCAGCCTACAACGTTGCCACCACTATAATAAAGTTATTAACCCCTAAACCTAAGTCTAACCCTAACCCCCCCTAACTTAAATATAATTTAAATAAATGTAAATTAAATTACTACAATTAACTAAATTATTCCTATTTAAAACTAAATACTTACCTATAAAATAAACCCTAAGATGGCTACAATATAACTAATAGTTACATTGTAGCTAGCTTAGGGTTTATTTTTATTTTACAGGCAACTTTGTATTTATTTTAACTAGGTAGAATAGTTATTAAATAGTTATTAACTATTTAATAACTTCCTAGTTAAAATAAAGACAAATGTACCTGTAAAATAAAACCTAACCTAAGTTACAATTACACCTAACACTACACTATAATTAAATTAATTCCCTAAACTAAATACAATTAATTACAATTAAATAAAATTATCTAAAGTACGAAAAAAAACCCCACTAAATTACAGACGTCTCACGGTAGGGTGATCTTCAGGGGGTAAGTGTTAGCTTTTTTAAGGGGGGATTGGGTGGGTTTTAGAGTAGGGTTGGTTGTGTGGGTGGTGGGTTTTAATGTTGGGGGGGATTTGTATTTCTTTTTCAGGTAAAAGAGCTGATGACTTTGGGGCAAAGCCCCGCAAAAGGCCCTTTTAAGGGCTATTTGTAATTTAGTGTAGGGTAGGGCTTTTTTATTTTGGGGGGGCTTTATTATTTTGTTAGGGGGATTAGATTAGGTGTAATTAGTTTAACAATCTTGTAATTATTTTGTTATTTTCTGTAATTTAGTGGAGGGGGGTTTTGGTCTTTAGATAATTTTATTTAATTGTAATAAATTGTATTTAATTTATTTAATGTGTTTAATTATAGTGTAGTGTTAGGTGTAATTGTAACTTAGGTTAGGTTTTATTTTACAGGTAGATTTGTATTTAATTTAACTAAAAAGTTATTAAATAGTTAGTAACTATTTAATAACTACTGTACCTAGTTAAAAACAAATATAAAGTTGCCTGTAAAATAAAAATAAACCCTAAGCTACCTACAATGTAACTATTAGTTATATTGTAGCTATCTTAGGGTTTATTTTATAGGTAAGTATTTAGTTTTAAATAGGAATAATTTAGTTAATTGTAGTAATTTTATTTAGATTTATTTTAATTATATTTAAGTTAGGGGGGTTAGGGTTAGACTTAGGTTTAGGGGTTAATAACTTTATTATAGTGGCGGCGACGTTGGGGGCGGCAGATTAGGGGTTAATAAATGTAGGTAGGTGGCGGGGATGTTAGGGACGGCAGATTATGGGTTAATAATATTTAACAAATGTTTGCGATACGGGAGTGCAGCAGTTTAAGGGTTAATATATTTATTATAGTGGCGGCTATGTCCGGTTCGGCAGATTAGGGGTTAATAATTTTATTTTAGTGTTTGCGATGTGGGGGGGCCTCGGTTTAGGGGTTAATAGGTAGTTTATGGGTGTTAGTGTACTTTTTAGCACTTTAGTTAAGAGTTTTATGGTATGGCGTTGTAGTGTAAAACTCTTAACTACTGACTTTAAAATGCGGTACCAGGCTTGACAGGAGAGGGTTTACCGCTCACTTTTTGGCAGACTCGTAATACCGGCGCTATGCAAGTCCCATTGAAAATATAGGATACGCAATTGACGTAAGTGGATTTGTGGTATTTCCGAGTCTGGCCAAAAAAGTGAGCAGTGAGCCTGTCATTTTAAAACTCGTAATACCAGCTGGCTTTAAAAAGCAGCGTTGGGACCAGCCAACACTGCTTTTTAAGCCTAACGCAAGACTCGTAATCTAGCCGATAGCAAATTTGTTGATTGAAGTAATCTGAAAAATAATTTAAAAAGCTACATTTTCCCCTTAGGTTTCAGATAAAACATTCAATTTAAATGTCCCCTTTAACCAATATGGGCATGGTTAGCCTTAAAATGTCTGCAATATCCAGTTCTGAGAAGTAGAAAGCCCACAATTTCCAGAGCTAAATACATGAAATGGGACAAAATAAAAAATGAAAGTATATTGTAAAGGTGTTTTACTATGCATAATCTAACATTTTTTATAAAAACTAAATATACACTTACTTGATAAATTAGTTTATTTTATGATGGTTAGAGCCCACGAGTCATTAAGACCGGATTAGCCTACCAGGACATCAGGAAATTTCACGGTGGGTTGCAGCTGCTGGGGCTGGCCAGCTACAATTTAAGGGGGTAGTAGTGGTGGTGAGGTGATGTAACTCCATAACCTGTCTTCTTTTCTCTCCTGAGCAATACGTATTAAGGTCACAAAGTATTTCCTCATAAGTTTTCTTTCCTAGACTATATACCATTTAGTAGCCATCCTTTGAATGGTTTCTAGTGTCTAGTCAAGTCACTGTGAGACACTGTTTTGAGTGTCTTCTACAAATCACACTAGAATAATTATTTCATGGATGAAATTGAGTTGTAGGGTGACTATATAACATTGATCTGGCATTTTTTTATATAAGAAACTAATATAATTTAGTTCTGAAAAAATACTGATGTAAAGAAGAATCCTAGTAATCTCCTTGGAAAAAATGGGGCACGTGCATTCTGTGGACTCAACAGAACATAGGGCTGGTCTTCAAATTTTTCCAGGGTCGCTTTTTGTTCCCAGTCCGGCCCTGGAGGCCTATTTATCAAGCCGTCAACTGTGCTGCATTCAACAGCACCAATACGCTCGCCTAACATCGCAGGCACGGACCTGAATACGCTCTCTTTATCAAAAAAGCTGTCAAAAAGCCGCGCACCAAGTACGGGGCGATGAGCAGTGGACTGTTGTTAACAAACAGTCATCGATCTCGCTGTTATTCAGCTTTTTCCCAACTTTATTTATACCCTGTCACTAAACACCACCACTATACTAAAATGTTTAACCCCTATAATGCTGCTCCTGGAGCCCACCGCAACTCTAATAAAGTTATTAACCCCTATCCCACCGCTCCCGGAACCCACCGCAACTCTAATAAAGTTATTAAGTCCTATCCCGCTGCTCACGGAGCCCCCTGCAACTAAATAAAGTTATAAGCCCCTATCCCACCGCAACCGGAGCCCTTCGCAACTAAATAAATGTATTAACCCCTAAACCTCTGGCCTCCCACATCACTACCACTTACTAAACCTTTTAATCCCTAAACCGCCAGCACCCCACATAGCCATAAACTAAATGAAGCTATTAACCCCTAAACCTAACAACCTGCTAACTTTACATTAAATATTAACTCATCCCTATCTTATAATAAATTTAAACTTACTTTTAGAATTAAATTAAACTATATTAAACTATTAATTAACCTACCCTAACTATTATACTAAAATTACATTAAACTATTTTAAACTAATAATTAATCTACCCTATTATACTAAAATTACATTAAATTACATTAAACTATATTAAACTATTCATTAACCTACCCTGTTATACTAAAATTACATTAAACTAACAATTCAATTAACTATATTACATATTTAAACACCTAACCCTACTCAAATTATTTAAATCTACTATTAAATATTACTAAGTTACAAAAAATAACAACTAAGTTACACAAAATAAAAAAACACTAAGTTACACAAAAAGAAAACACTAAATTACACAAAATAAAAAATAAACTATCAAATATTTAAACTAATTACACCTAATCTAAGAGCTTTATGAAAATAAAAAAGCCCCCCCAAAATTAAAAAAAAACCCTAGCCTACAATAAACTACCAATGGCCTTTAAAAGGCATTGCCCCAAAGAAATCAGCTCTTTTACCTGTAAATAAAAATACAAATACCCGCCCAACAGTAAAACTCACCACCCACACAACCAAACCCCCCAATTAAAAACCTGTCTAAAAAACCTAAGCTCCCCATTGCCCTGAAAAGGGCATTTGGATGGGCATTGCCCTTAAAATGGCATTTAGCTCTTTTTCAGCCCAAACCCCTAATCTAAAATTAAAACCCACCCAATAAACCCTTAAAAGAACCTAGCACTATCCCCCGAAGATCCACTTACAGTTCTTGAAGACCTGACATCCATCCTCAACAAACTGGCAGAAGTCTTCATCCAGATGGTGCGGAGCGGCTCCATCTTCAAGACATCCGGCGCGGAGCATCCTCTTCTTCCGATGTCTTATGAAGAATGAAGTTTCCTTTTAAATGACGTCATCCAAGATGGCGTCCCTTACATTCCGATTGGCTGATAGAATTCTATCAGCCAATAGGAATTAAGGTGGAAAAAATCCTATTGGCTGTTGCAATCAGCCAATATGATTGAGCTTTCATCCTATTGGCTGATCCAATCAGCCAATAGGATTGAGCTTGCATTCTATTGGCTGATTGGAATAGCCAATAGAATACAAGCTCAATCCTATTGGCTGATTGCAACAGCCAATAGGATAGAATTCTATCAGCCAATCGGAATGTAAGGGAAGCCATCTTGGATGACGTCATTTAAAGGGAAACTTCATTGTTCAGAAGACGTCGGAAGAAGAGGATGCTCTGCGCCGGATGTCTTGAAGATGGAGCCACTCCTCACTGGATTGATGAAGATAGAAGATGCAGTCTGGATGAAGACTTCTGCCGGCTTGAATGAAGACTTCGGCCCGCTTGGATGAAGACTTCTGCCGGCTTCACTGAGGACTTCTGCCGCTTCGTTGAGGATGGATGTTGGGTCTTCAAAAACTGTAAGTGGATCTTCTGGAGTTAGTGTTAGGTTTTTTTAAGGGTTTATTGGGTGGGTTTTAATTTTAGATTAGGGGTTTGGGCTGAAAAAGAGCTAAATGCCCTTTTAAGGGCAATGCCCATCCAAATGCCCATTGTAGGGCAATAGGGAGCTTAGGTTTTTTAGATAGGTTTTTATTTGGGGGGTTTGGTTGTGTGGGTGGTGGGTTTTACTGTTGGGGGGTGTTTGTATTTTTATTTACAGGTAAAAGAGCTGATTTCTTTGGGGCAATGCCCCGCAAAAGGCCCTTTTAAGGGCTATTGGTAGTTTATTGTAGGCTAGGGTTTTTTTTTTATTTTGGGGCTATTAGATTAGGTGTAATTAGTTTAAATATTTGATCATTTATTTTTTATTTTGTGTAACTTAGTGTTTTTTTATTTTGTGTAACTTAGTTGTTATTTTTTTGTAACTTAGTAATATTTAATAGTAGATTTAAATAATTTGAGTAGGGTTAGGTGTTTAAATATGTAATATAGTTATTTTAATTATTAGTTTAATTTAATTTTAGTATAATAGTTAGGGTAGATTAATTAATAGTTTAATATAGTTTAATGTCATTTTAGTATAATAGTTAGGGTAGATTAATTAATAGTTTAATATAATTTTAGTATAATAGTTAGGGTAAGTTAATTAGTAGTTTAATATAGTTTATTTTAATTCTAAAGGTAAGTTTAAATTTATTATAAGATAGGGATGAGTTAATATTTAATGTAAAGTTAGTGGGTTGTTAGGTTTAGGGGTTAATAGCTGAATTTAGTTTATGGCGATATGGAGGGCTGGCGGTTTAGGGGTTAATAGGTTTAGTAAGTGGTAGTGATGTGGGAGGCCAGGGGTTTAGGGGTTAATATATTTATTTAGCTGCAGCGGGGTCCGGGAGCGGCGAGATAGGGGTTAATATATTTATTTAGTTGCGGCGGGGTCCGGGAGAGGCGGGATAGGGGTTAACTACATTATATAGGTGGCGGCGTGGTCCGGGAGCAGCGGGATAGGGGTTAATAATATTATGTAGATGGCGGCGTTGTTGGGCGGCAGATTAGGGGTGTTTAGACTCGGGGCTTATGTTAGGGTGTTAGGTGTAAACTTTACTGGTTTTCTAGCATAGAAATCAATGGGATATCTGACAGCATCGAAAATAAGCTTTCGCTGCTTTAAGACTTCCATTGATTCTTATGGCATCCGCGGCCTCCAGGGTGGCGGATTGAAAACCAGGTACGCTGGGCCGGAATAGTGGCGAACCTACCTGTTAGAAGTTTGATAACTTGCAAAAGTTGTCAGATAGTGACGAATTTGTATTTGGAACATCTGTAATGACGTAAGCATCGATCTGTGTTGGACTGAGACCGGCAGATCGTATGTTACGTCACAAATTTCAACTTTTACCGGTCTGTAGGCTTTGATACATAGGGCGAATCAGGCTTGCCACAATTACGCTGCGGAATTCCAGCGTATTTGCGGTTGACGGCTTGATAAATAGGCCTCTTGGTCAGCATTTATGGGAATCCTCCTCCTGACCACTAGGAGGAGGCAACCCCCCTCCCCCCAAAAAATAGAGCTTTAAAAAATCCATCCCACTTTCCATGAATTCTCAGTCATACATGTAGCCAAGTAGATGGAGGAAAGATAAAAACAGGGCAAGAGAAGTGCAAAACAGGTACCGCCGCAACCTGAACAAAAATAAAGGGCGGGGCTCATTTACTCTCACCCTTATAAAAGAAATTAATTTATCAGGTAAGCATAAATATTGTTTTCTTTCATCAGATGGTAAGAGTGCAGCAGTAATCACATGTGGGAATCAATACCAAAGCAGACAGAAATCACTATCGCCTAGATTACGAGTTTTGCGCTATAGAGGGTGCGAAACGAACGCAACAAAAGTTGCGTTATTTCACCCTCCATAGAGCTGCCATTACAAGTTTCTGAAAAGCCTTCTATGGTGGCAATAAGCTCCATACCGCACAAAATACAAGGGCTGAGAATATGTGCTCGTGTACGCTTTTCCCATAAACATCAATGGGGAGATAGTTTTAGAAAAAAACTAACACCTGAAGCGCGGAATGAAAAGCTCCGTAACGCAACCCCATTGATGTCTATGGGGGAAAAAAAGTTACGTTTAAACCCTAATATAAACCCCAAGAGTGCGGATCAGGTCTGCAAGACATCTCTGAATGTGGAGAGCAATACGCTCTCCGTATTCAGCATTGCCCCAGCAGCTCACAAGAGCTGCTGGTGCAACGCCGCCCCCCTGCAGACTCGCAGCCAATCGGCCACCAGCAGGGAGGTGTCAATCAACCCAATCATACTCGATTGGGTTGAATTGTGGCGATTTCTGTCCACCTGTTCAGGGTTTTGCCAGAAACACGGGCCCACAAGCTCCATACAGAGCTTGATAAATGGGCCTCCAACACCTATAATCTGCTGCCACCGACATCTTTGACACCGAAATAAAGTTATTAACCTTTAATCTGCCGCCCCCAACATCGCCGACACCAAAATAAAGTTAGGAGGGTTTGAGGGCCCTATTCCCGTGGGAATTTACAATCTAGAAGGGTAGGAGGTTGAGAAACAGGAGGTGAGGACTGCAAGATTTGGAAAGATGTTAATACAGAGTTAGATGAGGGAAATGTTAGGTAAGTGAAATTAATTTATTATTGAGTTTGGTGGTAGGCTTATCTGAAAAGAAAAAGTCTTCAGGGAACATTTAAAGGAAGACAGATTAGGGCAAAGCCTGACAGCACAAGGGAGAGTGTTCCAGAGGGTAGGTAATGCAAGATCCTGCAGTCTAGCACGAGAGGAGGTGATAGTTGTTGATGCAAGGAGCAGGTCATTGTTGGATCTTAGTGGGCGGGCTGGAGTATACTTGTGTATTAGAAATGATAGGTAGAGGGGAGCGGTGTTGGTGAGAGCTTTGTATGTAAGGGTGAGAATTTTGAATTTAATTCTGCTGTGAATGGGGAGCCAATGAAGGGATTCGCAGAGAGGTGCAGCAGATACAGATCGACGGGAAAGGTGGATCAGCCTGGCAGAGGCATTTAGGATGGATTGAAGGGGGGGAGAGGCGGGAAAGAGGAAGGCCAGTGAGAAGGTTATTGCAGTAGTCAAGTCGGGAGATTACAAGGGAGTGGATTATTTGCTTAATCCAAAAGGGCGAATTTTGGAAATATTGCGTATATGGTTGCGGCAGGATGTAGAAAGCGATTGGATATGGGGGACAAAGGATAGATTTGAGTCAAGTGTGACTCCGAGGCAGTGGACTTGGGGCGATGGGGAAATGGTGATGTCGTCAACAGGGATGGAGAAGTCAGAAGTCGGTGTAGAGCTTAAGGGGGGGATAAGAAGGAGCTCAGTCTTGGACATGCTATTCTTTAGGTGGTGAGAGGCCATCCAGGAAGAAATACCAGATAAACAGTTGCTGACATGAGAAAGGACAGAGGGAGAGAGAGCAGGGGTGGAGAGGTAGATCTGGGTGTAATCAGCATAGAGGTGATATTTGAAGCCATAACTGTTGATAAGTTTACCCAGCGAAGAAGTATAGATGGAGAAGAGTAGAGGACCCAGAAAAGATCCTTGAGGTACTTCAACACACAGAGGCATGGGAGAGGAGGAGTCGCCGGCAAATGACACAGAAAAAGACCTGTGAGAAAGTGTCAGGTTCTGTCCTGTCCCTTTAAGGATTTCCTCCAAGAATCTATTTAAGGCTCCTCCTATTCCTGTTCGGGGCTAAGTATTTTGACTTTATAGGTTTACCAGCCGGTAGAGAACATACTCTGCTTAGCCCTAAACAAGGATAACCAAGTTTGTTTATCTCACTATCTCTATCCTGAGCGCAAGGAACCATTCCCTACTGCTAAAGCTTGTCAGCTAATCTCTAGGATACATGTGCAAGTCGGATTGCAACTTTGTTTCACATAAGGCAATCACTTGTATCAAGCTACAAGCAGCCCACGCTGCAAACGGATCTCGCTGACACTGTCAATACAGCCTCACCTGCATCAAGCTACACACAGCCCACGCTGCTCCCGGATCTTGCTGGCACTGTCAGTTCAGCCTCACCCACATCAAGTTACTCGCAGCTCACGCTGCACACGGATCACTCGTTGACTCTGTCAGCTCAATCACAGCGCAAACCTCGCTTCTCCATAACGCTGACACGCCCACAAGCCACGGACAGTTTCTGCTTCACAGGCAAACAGGCAAGTGACTGTGTACAGACTCCCAGATCACCGTACACATTAGCACATTGGCATACAAGGATCAGCCACTACTACGAGGAGGTTTGCCTGATTCCAAACCTACATTATACAGGTACTACCTGAACCGGACAGCTCATTCTTATAGCTGTATCACCACTCAGCAGGACATTAAACTTAAGACGCTGAGCATTCACTGCACTGTAAAGGCAACGCTTTATTGCCACACACACACAACCTGTAACCTTGTTACAATAAGTAGCATACATTAGCTACATCGATACACTCTGTCTCTGTTTGTGTTGCACTTGCTACACTTGCTCTGCTGTCCTACTCTACACAATATCAACTTCATACTGTTTCTGACTACTCTCAGTCCCCTCAGATCTATGAGCAAGAACTAGACTCTACAAATACTTAGAGTCACAGGTTTGGTGTGAGACTGAGCGGGACACATAGATTGCATGCTTACATTATCTGGACATAAATCCTAAACACACATGTCTAACCTTACATAAAGATAGCAGTGAATCCAGGAAAGAGCAGTGTCACAGAGGCCAAAAGAGCTAAGGGTCTGTAGGAGGAGGGGGTGGTCAATTGTGTCGAAGGCAGCTGAGAGGTCGAGTAAGATGAGTATAGAGTAGTGGCCAATATTTTTTGCAGAGAGAAGATTGTTTGTAACCTTGGTAAGGGCAGTCTCAGTTGAGTGTTTTGGGTGGAATCCGGATTGCAGTGGGTTAAGCAAGGAGTTGGCAGGCTGGAGCTTCACAGTAGTCCAGCTCACTGTTTCCAACCGACTGAGTTGTTAGGCCAAATCTTCTTAGAAAGAAACCACCAAATGCCTGTATGGAAGTGAAGAGCAAACAACCATAGCCTAATAATGCCAAAAAACGGTATGATTGCACTTACTAGAGAGAAAGCACCTCCAGGTGCAATAGAAAAAGACTGGAACTTCAAAGCTGCCCAGCTAGCTGAACTCCACAGGGACTGGATGTACTCAAAAATCCCAAACAATGATAAAATAAAGCCCACAGAAGCAGCAAGTGTATAAATAAAAACAGTTACTTTATTAAAAAAAGAGACGCATTTCTCAGCTTCTAAAGAACTGTTTCCTCAGGCTAATCTAAAAACATTTTGAAATACACGTGCTATATAAAGGGTAACAAACTCTCTCATAGGTTAATTAATTGAATAATATCATCTGTGTATACTGACATAGTTAATCATTAGTTGGCATAGTAACAAAAATATACAATGGTACTTGACAAGATTAACAACAAACCTTTTATCATACATTTGAGAATGGCAATATTTTATCAAACATGAAAATGACAATGAAACACAGTATTAAAAATAATGTTGACCACAATACTTAAATCATACACTTCAGAGATTGCAATAAATATCTACGTGCCTTCCCACAAAACCCCACAGATTTAAGATCTCAAATAGCAAAATTAACAAAATAAGGGGTCAGATTATATAACAACATTTTGCAATATACAGTATCTCACAAAAGTGAGTACACCCCTCACATTTTTGAGTGTACAGCCTGTATAAAAGTGTAAATTTGCTGTCCCCTCAAAATAACTCAACACACAGCCATTAATGTCTAAACCGTTGGCAACAAAAGTGAGTACACCCCTAAATGGAAATATCCAAATTGTGCCCAGTGTGTTAATATTTTGTGTGGCCACCAATATTTTCCAGCACTGCCTTAACCCTCTTGGGCATGGAGTTCACCAGAGCTTCACAGGTTGCCACTGGAGTTCTCTTCCATGACGACATCACAGAGCTGGTGGATGTTAGAGACCTTGCGCTCCTCCACCTTCCATTTGAGGATGCTTCACAGATGCTTAATAAGATTTAGGTCTGGAGACATGCTTGGCCAGTCCATCACCTTTACCCTCAGCTTCTTTAGCAAGGCAGTGGTCATCTTGGAGGTGTGTTTGGGGTCGTTATCATGTTGGAATACTGCCCTGCGGCCCAGTCTCCGAAGGGAGAGGATCATGCTCTGCTACAGTATGTCACAGTACATGTTGGCATTCATGGTTCCCTCAATGAACTTTAGCTCCCCAGTGCCGGCAGAACTCATGCAGGCCCAGACCATGACACGCCCACCACCATGCATGACTGTAGGCAAGAAACACTTGTCTTTGTACTCCTTACCTGGTTGCCGCCACACACGCTTGACACCATCTGAACCAAATAAGTTTATCTTGGTCTCATTGGACCACAGGACATGGTTCCAGTAATCCATGCCCTTAGTCTGCTTGTCTTCAGCAAACTGTTTGCAGGTTTTTTTGTGCATCATCTTTAGAAGAGGCTTCCTTCTGGGACGACAGTCATGCAGACCAATTTGATGCAGTGTGCAGCGTATGCTCTGAGCACTGATAGGCTGATCCCCCATCCTTTCAACCTCTGCAGCAGTGCTGGCAGCACTCATACGTCTATTTCCCAAAGACAACCTCTGGATATGATGCTGAGCATGTGCACTCAACTTCTTTGGTCGACCATGGTGACACCTGTTCTGAGTTGAACCTGTCTTGTGAAACCGCTGTATGGTCTTGCCCATCGTGCTGCACCTCAGATTCAGGGTCTTGGCAATCTTCTTATAGCCTAGGCCATCTTTATGTAGAGCAATAATTCTTTTTTTCAGATCCTCAGTTCTTTGCCATGAGGTGCCATGTTGAACTTCCAGTGACCAGTATGAGAGAGTGTGAGAGCGATAACACCAAATTTAACACACCTGCTCCCCATTCACACCTGAGGCCTTGTAACACTAATGAGTCACATGACACCTGGGAGGGAAAATAGCTAATTGGGCCCAATTTGGACATTTCCACTTAGGGGTGTACTCACTTTTGTTGCCAACGGTTTAGACATTAATGGCTGTGTGTTGAGCTATTTTGAGGGGATAGCAAATTTACACTGTAATACAGGCTGTACACTCACTACTTTTTATTGTAGCAAAGTGTCATTTTTTCAGTGTTGTCACATGAAAAGATATAATAAAATATTTACAAAAATGTGAGGGGTGTACTCAATTTTGTGAGATAATGTATATGTGTTCCTCAGACCTAATACAATATGTAGGATCCTATTATTAAAAATGTATTTGGGTGAGGAAAACCTAATAGTAAATATAACTTAGATTCCCAATACATCAGCTACGCTTATGTGTTAAAAAATATTGTACATATATACAGTAAATAAATGAAGACCAAGGACATGCCTATATGAACTGTGATTGAATCTCTGATCCCACTTACTGAACAAGCATATCCAAAGCAGTAACAGCTTCACCACCATCAAGCCTCAAAACAAACACCTCATAAGCAAGTGGATGTGTAGAAGGACAACCAATCCAAAGATGAAAGAGGCTGTATGAGCGTGGAGCCGAAATCGCTCCAACATGATATTGAGAATGCGAGAATGAGCAAAAAGAAACAAGAGACCCGTAAGTGTAAAGTGCAATCGAGTCTCTAAAATAGAAAAAAAAAATAGAATTTCATTAGCTCTCATCCTATTGGCTGATTTGAACAGCCAATAGGATTTCAGAAGCTCTCATCCTATTGGTTGATTTGAATTTCAAGAATCAAATCAGCCAACAGAAATGCAAGGGATGCCATTTTGAAAAAGGCTCCCTTGCATTGAAGATCCAGTGTACGGCGGTGACCGTATGAAGAGGACGCTCCGCGCCGGATGTCTTCAAGAATAGATCCGCTCCGTGCCGCCGGGATTAAGATAGAAGACTTCTCGCCACCTGGATGAGGATGTCCGGACTTCAGAAACTGTGAGTGGATCTTCGGGAGTTAGGTTTAGTTTTTTTTTTTTTAGATTAGGGTTTGGGCTTTTTTAAAAGAGCTGAGTGCACTTTTCAGGGCAATGTAAAAAAATGCCCATATAAATGCCCTTTTCAGGGCAATGGGTAGCTTAGGTTTTTGTTAGAGTTAGGTTTTTTATTTTGGGGGGTTGGTTGGGTGGTGGGTTTTACTGTTGGGGGGGTCTTTGTATTTTTTTACAGGTAAAAGAGCTGATTTCTTTAGGGCAATGCCCTCCAAAAGGCTCTTTTAAGGGCTATTGGTAGTTTATTGTAGGTTAGGGGTGTTTTTATTTTGGGTGAGCTTTTTTATTTTTATAGGGCTATTAGATTAGGTGTAATTGTTTTTATTTTTGATAATTTCGTTTGTTATTTTTTGTAATTTAGTATTTTTTTTTTTTGTAATTTTAGACTAAATGTGTAATTTAGTTTTTTTAATTGGTAGTTATTTTAATTTTAGTATAATAGTTTAGTATAATAGTTATATTAGGTTAATTGTTAGTTTAAACTTAGTTTTTTTTCATTTCACAGGTAAGTTTTTATTTATTTTAAAATAGGGATATTTTAATTTTAATTTAAAGATAGGGATTGATAGGTTTAGGGGTTAATAGTTTAATTTATTAGTGGCGATGTGGAGGGCTGGCGGTTTAGGGGTTTATAGGTTTATTTAGTAGTGGCGATGTGGGGGACTGGCGGTTTAGGGGTTAATAGGTTTAGTTAGTGGCGGCGGTGTCAGGGAACGGCCGAATCGGGGATTTGAGCAGGCGGCAGATTGGGGTAAATAAGTTTTAAATAGTGTTTGCGATGCGGGAGGGCCTCGGTTTAGGGGTTAATAGGTAGTTTATGGATGTTAGTGTTCTTTCTAACACTTTAGTTATGAGTTTTGTGAAACATTTTAGTTACACAAAATCCATACCTACTGCTCTCAGATGGCGGTATGGATTGTGTCGGTTTAGGCTGTAACGCAAGCATTTTAGCCTCACCGCACAACCTGTAATACCAGCGTTATGGAAATCCCACACAAAAACGTAATTTTTTTTACTGCGGGATTGACGTTGTGTTACAGGCTAAAATGCTTGCGGTATAGCTATACCGACATGACTCGTAATGGCTGCGTTGCTGTTTTTACGATTAAATTGACATTTTTTCAGCGTTAAAACCGTAACACAAAACTCGTAATCTAGACATTACATTGGATCTAAGGGTCAGACACCACTACCTGGAGCCACTGTCAGTTATATACCCTTATAGGACTTCATTAATTCATTCAGCTTCATGGTCCTAAAGCCACTGTAAACTTTATGACCACATCACACCTCAGGCCTTACTCAAGGTCCTGAAAATAGTGTAAATACTGTGAACTATATGGCAACATTAAACGTCAATTCAGACCCTAATGGCCCTAAAGTCCTGTGAACCATTTGTCCACATTAGACCTCAGAACAGACTCATGGCCTTAAAGTGCCTGTGCACTATATGCTAGGGAATGCAATCCTTGCCTGCCAATTTGGGGGTCTACAGGTAAGAGTGAGCCATCCTCCTGGCCAGAGTTTCCCCGGTGCTCTGGGCAGTACGACTCACCACGGGTCAAGCAACTTCAATGGGTTGAGCAGGGGGCATGCTGCATGCACAGATCACACAGTGCAGGTGCTGTTGGAGAGACGCTGGGCAATGACACCCATTGGGCGGTTACAGCTGAGGATCCGCTGCCAGAAACTAAAAGCGATGTCCACAGGAGACCATAAACACTGACTCCATAAATCTAAAGAGGGGCCCATAATGCTAGCTCAGACCCCAGATCAGACTTATGACCTTAATGTCCTTGTAAACTATGTGTCCACCTCAGATCAGATTAATGGAATTAAAGCTCATGTCAGTTATATATCTACATATGAATTCATATCAGACCCGTCTAAAACAGGGTAACTGCATCTCCAGGTGTCATACTAACCTCATATGGGACGTTGAAAACAATCAGGACTTTAACTTAAACACCCATTGTCCCTTAGGGTGCCATAAGATCCACTATCCATCAAAATGTAAAAGACAATCCTGGCACAAGGGTTGAAAACAGGAAACAAAAACAGCTTTTATTAATTCACTTAAAAATTGGAACATGCAGAGCAAAAAAAAGACATCTGTGACAGCATCGTCTTTTGAAATTCATATCAGACCAAATTAGTTTTGTCCATTTTTTTGGCATAAATACTGGACAACTGGCAACCTTAGTGTTAGGACCCATGTGAGGTTTCCTTTATGTTTTGAAATCAAGCTTGTCTTATATTGTCATTTTGGTAACAGTGTTACGTTATAATATATGATTATATAAAAATCTTTGTGCAGCAGTAAAAATACAAAAATATATTGGGGCCGATTAATGAAGTCTGGTGGACATGATCCACTGTAGCACATGCTGTCTGCATTTAACATTACACAAGCAGTTCTGATGAACTGCTTGTGCAATGCCGCCCCCTGCAGATTCACGCCCAATCAGGGGGTGTCAATCAACCCGATTGTACACGATTAAGCGGATTGATGTCCGCAGCCTCAAAGGCAGTGGACGAGTTAAGGAGCAGTGGTCTTAAGACCGCTGCTTCTTAACTCCTGTTTCCCACAGGTGTATTTGGTCCCATTCAGGCCATGATATATCAGCCCCATACTGAAAACTAAAGGATTTTTGTTGATGGAAGCATGCTGAATACCAATTTATGGATGTTACACAAACACCAATTATAGCCACATACACAACACCCAGAGTCATTCAACTGTGAGCCCACATTATGAGACCAAATGTGCACATCCTGCACCCCTTAAAAGCTTATATCAGATAAATTATTTCACTTCAGACCTCCAGTAGACTTTACCTTACTCTGCACAGTATGTATTTATGTGTTTATATGTGTGTATATATATATATATATGTCTGTAAATAAATATATACACATATCTATGCTATAATCGCATTTGTAATGTGTCCGTCGGTGTCGCCAGTTGCGCACGCATCCTCAAAGGTATGTTGGCTGCGCGAGGCAGCCAAAATAATGTTGTCTGCACGAGCAGCCAAAAGAATCCAACTGGATGCAGTGTAGGCAAACGAAGCCTTTAAAAAAACAAAAACATGCAACCGCCCGCACAAAACAACCAAAAAACACGTATCTGCCCACAAGAAATTTAAAATAAAAACACGTAACCGCCCGCACGAATCAACAAATAAACCTAACCTCCCCCACAAAGTATAAAAAAAAACCTAACCTCCAGCACAAAGTTTTAACAAACACCTAAACCGCTAACCCCCACATTGCAAAATAATAAAGTAATTAACTCCTAACATAATTAAAATAAACCGAATTAACCTATTAACCCCTAAACCACCAAACCCCACATCGCAATAAACCTTATTAACCTATTACCTCCTAAACCTGAAAAGACAAAAACACAGTGCATCCCGATCTAAGGGTAAAATGTTTTAATCTGCCAAGATTAAGCGCAACATAAATTAACACTTACAAGCTGTAAGATAATTTAAGCATGTATTAGAGCTCCTTGTGTCTGTGAACCCAAGGATCACCAGAAGAGGGAAAAAGTCCAAACATCTGTGTCCGTGGTATGTGCTTTAACCGGGGGCCGCCCGTGTTTCCTGGTGTCTCGAAGGGTGTCAGTAAAGTTGGAGCGTGATGACCTCAACACATTTCATCCAATACCGTTCAGACTTTCTAAAGAGGGGTATGTACAATACCAAAAAGGTAGCCATGAATAGGCTAGGTGAGTATTTGATTGGTCAAACATGTTAAGTAGTGATGTCGCGAACCTAAAACGGGCGAACCGGGCGAACCGCCATAGACTTCAATGGGCAGGTGAATTTTAAAACCCACAGGGACTCTTTCTGGCCTCAATAGTGATGGAAAAGTTGTTTCAAGGGCACTAACACCTGGACTGTGGCATGCCGGAGGGGGATCCATGGCAAAACTCCCATGGAAAATTACATAGTTGATGCAGAGTCTGGTTTTAAGCCATAAAGGGCATAAATCACCTAACATTACTAAATTGTTTGGAATAACGTGCTTTAAAATATCCGCTATGATGTTGTATCGATCTGGTAGTGTAAGGGTTACGCCCGCTTCACAGTGACAGACCAAACTCCGGCAGCGGGTACAACATCATCATCATCACACCGTACGTCCATGTGTGTAATGCTGCCTGACTGAGACATATCCCTGTTATCTACATCCTCTGGCAATAATGGTTGCGCATCACTCATTTCTTCCAAATGATGTGTAAATAACTCCTCTGACAGATCAAGTGAAGCGGCTGTGGTGCTAGTGTTGGTGGTGGCGGCAGGCGGGCGAGTGGTAACTTGAGAGGTGCCCGAAGCTAAGCTGGAGGAGGATGGTGTGTCAAGGTTCCGAGCGGAAGCTGTAGAAGATTGGGTGTCCTGTGTTAGCCAGTCAACTATGTCCTCAGAAATGTTCGAGTTCGGGGTACGTGGCCTCTGAACACTGGGCATTATTCTAGGGCCAAAGGGAATCACAGCACCACGAACACGACGGCCCCTGCGGGGTGGCCTGCCTCTAACTGTCATTTTTTTTTCGATTGGTGGTACTATGCGTGCAAGCTACTGTGACAACAGATATGAGTAGCACTGTGCACTGGCAGAAGTTGGCAGAGTAGACGCTGTAGGCCTGACACACACGCTTGCAGACAACTAACTGCTATTCAATCTTTTGCAGTCAAAATTTTATTATTTTTTTTAAATGTACACTACTGTTACACCAGATATGAGTTGCACTGGTGTGACACTGTGCCCTGGCAGGCACTGAAATGCATACGTGTGAAGGAAACTGACTGCTATTATTTAACACAGTCAAAAAAGTGTTGTTTTTTTAAATCTACACTACTGTTACACCAGATATGAGTTGCACTGTGAAGGAAACTGACTGCTATTATTTAACACAGTCAAAAAAGTGTTTTTTTTTTTTTTTAAATCTACACTACTGTTACACCAGATATGAGTTGCACTGGGGTGACACTGTGCCCTGGCAGGCAGGCCCTGAAACGCACACGTGTGAAGGAAACTGACTGCTATTATTTAACACAGTCAAAAAAGTGTTGTTTTTTTAAATCTACACTACTGTTACACCAGATATAAGTTGCACTGGGATGACACTGTGCCCTGGCAGACAGGCACTGAAATGCACACGTGTGAAGGAAACTGACTGCTATTATTTAACACAGTCAAAAAAGTGTTTTTTTTTTTAAATCTACACTACTGTTACACCAGATATGAGTTGCACTGGGGTGACACTGTGCCCTGGCAGGCAGGCCCTGAAACGCACACGTGTGAAGGAAACTGACTGCTATTATTTAACACAGTCAAAAAAGTGTTGTTTTTTTTCAATCTACACTACTGTTACACCAGATATGAGTTGCACTGGGGTGACACTGTGCCCTGGCAGGCAGGCACTGAAACGCACACGTGTGAAGGAAACTGACTGCTATTATTTAACACAGTCAAAAAAGTGTTTTGTTTTTTCAATCTACACTACTGTTACACCAGATATGAGTTGCACTGGGGTGACACTGTGCCCTGGCAGGCAGGACCTGAAGCGCACACGTGTGAAGGAAACTGACTGCTATTATTTAACACAGTCAAAAAAGTGTTTTGTTTTTTTTAAAATCTACACTACTGTTACACCAGATATGAGTTGCACTGGGGTGACACTGTGCCCTGGCAGGCAGGCCCTGAAACGCACACGTGTGAAGGAAACTGACTGCTATTATTTAACACAGTCAAAAAAGTGTTGTTTTTTTAAATCTACACTACTGTTACACCAGATATGAGTTGCACTGGGGTGACACTGTGCCCTGGCAGGCAGGCCCTGAAACGCACACGTGTGAAGGAAACTGACTGCTATTATTTAACACAGTCAAAAAAGTGTTGTTTTTTTTCAATCTACACTACTGTTACACCAGATATGAGTTGCACTGGGGTGACACTGTGCCCTGGCAGGCAGGCACTGAAACGCACACGTGTGAAGGAAACTGACTGCTATTATTTAACACAGTCAAAAAAGTGTTTTGTTTTTTCAATCTACACTACTGTTACACCAGATATGAGTTGCACTGGGGGGACACTGTGCCCTGGCAGGCAGGCCCTGAAACGCACACGTGTGAAGGAAACTGACTGCTATTATTTAACACAGTCAAAAAAGTGTTGTTTTTTTTAAATCTACACTACTGTTACACCAGATATGAGTTGCACTGGGGTGACACTGTGCCCTGGCAGGCAGGCACTGAAACGCACACGTGTGAAGGAAACTGACTGCTATTATTTAACACAGTCAAAAAAGTGTTGTTTTTTTTAAATCTACACTACTGTTACACCAGATATGAGTTGCACTGGGGTGACACTGTGCCCTGGCAGGCGGGCACTGAAACGCACACGTGTAAAGGAAACTGACTGCTATTATTTAACACAGTCAAAAAAGTTTTTTTTTTTTAAATCTACACTACTGTTACACCAGATATGAGTTGCACTGGGGTGACACTGTGCCCTGGCAGGCAGGCCCTGAAACGCACACGTGTGAAGGAAACTGACTGCTATTATTTAACACAGTCAAAAAAGTGTTGTTTTTTTAAATCTACACTACTGTTACACCAGATATGAGTTGCACTGGGGTGACACTGTGCCCTGGCAGGCAGGCCCTGAAACGCACACGTGTGAAGGAAACTGACTGCTATTATTTAACACAGTCAAAAATGTTTTTTTTTTTTTCAATCTACACTACTGTTACACCAAATATGAGTTGCACTGGGGTGACACTGTGCCCTGGCAGGCAGGCACTGAAACGCACACGTGTGAAGGAAACTGACTGCTATTATTTAACACAGTCAAAAAAGTGTTTTGTTTTTTCAATCTACACTACTGTTACACCAGATATGAGTTGCACTGGGGGGACACTGTGCCCTGGCAGGCAGGCCCTGAAACGCACACGTGTGAAGGAAACTGACTGCTATTATTTAACACAGTCAAAAAAGTGTTGTTTTTTTTAAATCTACACTACTGTTACACCAGATATGAGTTGCACTGGGGTGACACTGTGCCCTGGCAGGCAGGCACTGAAACGCACACGTGTGAAGGAAACTGACTGCTATTATTTAACACAGTCAAAAAAGTGTTGTTTTTTTTAAATCTACACTACTGTTACACCAGATATGAGTTGCACTGGGGTGACACTGTGCCCTGGCAGGCGGGCACTGAAACGCACACGTGTAAAGGAAACTGACTGCTATTATTTAACACAGTCAAAAAAGTTTTTTTTTTTTAAATCTACACTACTGTTACACCAGATATGAGTTGCACTGGGGTGACACTGTGCCCTGGCAGGCAGGCCCTGAAACGCACACGTGTGAAGGAAACTGACTGCTATTATTTAACACAGTCAAAAAAGTGTTGTTTTTTTAAATCTACACTACTGTTACACCAGATATGAGTTGCACTGGGGTGACACTGTGCCCTGGCAGGCAGGCCCTGAAACGCACACGTGTGAAGGAAACTGACTGCTATTATTTAACACAGTCAAAAATGTTTTTTTTTTTTTCAATCTACACTACTGTTACACCAAATATGAGTTGCACTGGGGTGACACTGTGCCCTGGCAGGCAGGCACTGAAACGCACACGTGTGAAGGAAACTGACTGCTATTATTTAACACAGTCAAAAAAGTGTTTTGTTTTTTCAATCTACACTACTGTTACACCAGATATGAGTTGCACTGGGGGGACACTGTGCCCTGGCAGGCAGGCCCTGAAACGCACACGTGTGAAGGAAACTGACTGCTATTATTTAACACAGTCAAAAAAAGTGTTTTGTTTTTTTTCAATCTACACTACTGTTACACCAGATATGAGTTGCACTGGGGTGACACTGTGCCCTGGCAGGCAGGCACTGAAACGCACACGTGTGAAGGAAACTGACTGCTATTATTTAACACAGTCAAAAAAGTTTGTTTTTTTTAAATCTACACTACTGTTACACCAGATATGAGTTGCACTGGGGTGACACTGTGCCCTGGCAGGCAGGCACTGAAACGCACACGTGTGAAGGAAACTGACTGCTATTATTTAACACAGTCAAAAAAGTGTTGTTTTTTTTAAATCTACACTACTGTTACACCAGATATGAGTTGCACTGGGGTGACACTGTGCCCTGGCAGGCGGGCACTGAAACGCACACGTGTAAAGGAAACTGACTGCTATTATTTAACACAGTCAAAAAAGTTTTTTTTTTTTAATCTACACTACTGTTACACCAGATATGAGTTGCACTGGGGTGACACTGTGCCCTGGCAGGCAGGAAGGCCCTGAAACGCACACGTGTGAAGGAAACTGACTGCTATTATTTAACACAGTCAAAAAAGTTTTTTTTTTTTTAAATTTACACTACTGTTACACCAGATATGAGTTGCACTGGGGTGACACTGTGCCCTGGCAGGCAGGCACTGAAATGCACACGTGTGAAGGAAACTGACTGCTATTATTTAACACAGTCAAAAAAGTGTTGGTTTTTTTCAATCTACACTACTGTTACACCAGATATGAGTGGTGGCACTGGGCAAGTGGGCACAGTATACGCTGTGAGCCTGACACACACGCTGGCAGGCAGGCAACTGCAATTAGATTACACAGGAGAAAAAAAAAAAAGCAGACTGATGTTCTAGCCCTAAAAAGGGCTTTTTGGGGTGCTGTTCTTACAGCAGAGATCAGATGAGTCCTTCAGGACTGTAGTGGACACTGAATACACTAGCCTAGCTATCAATTTCCCTATTAAATCAGCAGCAGCTACACTGTCCCTCCTCTCACTAAGAATGCAGCTTCCAAATGAATCTAAAATGGATGCTGTCCAGGAGGTGGGAGGGTCTGGGAGGGAGTGTCTGCCGCTGATTGGCCGTAATGTGTCTGCTGACTGTGAGGTAAAGGGTCAAAGTTTACTCAATGATGAAGAATAGGGGGCGGATCGAACATCACATATGTTCGCCCGCCGCGGCGAATGCGAACATGCTATGTTCGCCGGGAACTATTCGCCGGGGAACTATTTGCGACATCACTAATATTAAGCAATCAGGACATTAATATAAAATAGCTAAAAAATTAATTTACAATACAGACAAATGTATATTAATACAATGTTCATAAAATCCATGTAGGGCTAAAGAATGCTGATATTTAAAATGTAGACTGACTAAAAATCTGATAGAACAGACGTGTATAGCTGACAGGAAGTATTATATTGCTAAAAATATATATAAAGAGAGAGAATCTATATCTGGCAATAAAAAATACATAAAGTTCCTATGAAGGTAAAAAATGGTAAATAAAAATAGAACCCATAAGTAAGTATAATGTCTGATTCAACAGACCTACGTGACAACCAAAATATACATATTGTATTTCTAGTAACGGCTTCACGATATGAATCTATAAAGGTGATTAGAGTGGAACGAATCTATATATGACAATGATATATGTATAAAATGCAAGTAGGAGTAGAATTTGATGGTTTGTATTAAGAACTGATGGTTTGTATTAAATACTAGAGCGAAGTGTTGAAGTTCACAGATGTGGGCATATAAGGCTTATGAGGAAAAGAATAAAAGCAAAAAAAAAAAAAAACATGAATGCAACAAAATGACAGATTAGAGCACAAATGCAAACAGACTAAAAATATCAGTGGATTTAACTACATAAAAGCATTCAAATCAAGGTCAATATTTAACCCTTTGGGGGATAGGGATTCAAGTTCATGAATCCAAAAAGTCTCTCTTTGGCATAGGGTTCTCAACCTATTTGAGTGTTTATTAGGTGGGACACCATCAATAATTTTAACTTTGAGACAATCAGGATATGACCCATGTTTCATTTTAAAATGGTGAGATACACTGTGTGTGTCTAATGTATGGGTAATGTTATATTTGTGTTCACTGAATCTCTTGCTCATAGTCCTCTTAGTGCGCCCTATATAAATCATATTGCAATAGCAGCTAAGAAGATAGACAACATATGTCGAACTGCACGAGAACCTCCTATGAACAGTGTATTCTTTAGAATTATTCGAATGATTAAATTTGTCTTGTTGGTGAATGTGGGAACACATTCCAGAATGTGAAACACCACATCTCCTGGTTCCTCTGGAAGTACCTAACCAGTTGTTGGCATTAGTCATGGTAGAAATAGGTGGGGTGATAGATCTAAGTTTAGTAGGAGGTAGAATGTTTTTAAGAACTCTATTGTTTTTGTAAGTGACAATGGGTTTGTCCGGTAGTGTGCACCCCAATACAGGGTCTGCTTTGAGTATGCCCCAGTGGGAGTTAAGTATTTGTTCAATAGCCTTGCTTCCCTGACTGAAAGTGGTAATAAATCTGATGTTTTACGTCTGTTTTTTTCTTGTTAGATAGCAATGGTTTCCAACATATTTTGTCTATCCATTAGTTGTACTTTGTCCTTAACTCGTGAAGCCGTTACTAGAAATACAATACATATGTTTTGGTTGTCACGTAGGTCTGTTGAATCAGACATTATACTTACTTATGGGTTCTATGTCTATTTACCATTTTTTACCTTCATAGGAATTGTATGTATTCTTTATTGCCAGATATAGAGTCTCTCACTTTATATATATTTTTAGCAATATAATACTCACTTCCTGTCAGCTATACACATCTGTTCTATCAGATTTTTAGTCAGTTTAAAATGTAGACTGTAAATTTTGAAATCAGCCAAGTGGATAAGAGCTACTGAAATCTTATTGGCTGATTTGAACAGCTAATAGGATTTCAGTAGCTCTAATCCTATTGGCTGATTTCAAAATATCAGCCAATAGGAATGCAAGGTACCCCAAATTGATTGCCGTACCTTCCATTCAATTTTTAGTGTACGCCGGAGATCGGATGAAGAGGAGCTTCCACGCTGCTGAGGATCGCCGCTGCTTAGGCTTAATCTAAGGATTTTTTTTTATTTTGTTTATTTTATATTTAGGGGCAATGGGTAACTTAGGTTTTTTTAGACTTATTTTTATGCTTATTTTGGGGGAGTTGGTTGGGTGGGGGGGTTTACTGTTAGGGGGTAATTGGTAATTTCTCTTGTAAGGTGTATCCAGTCCACGGATCATCCATTACTTGTGGGATATTCTCCTTCCCAACAGGAAGTTGCAAGAGGATCACCCACAGCAGAGCTGCTATATAGCTCCTCCCCTAACTGCCATATCCAGTCATTCTCTTGCAACTCTCAACAAGCATGGAGGTAGTAAGAGAGAAGTGGTATAACGTAGTTGTCTTTTTTCTTCAATCAAAAATTTATTATTTTTAAATGCTACCGGAGTTGTACTATTTTGTCCCAGGCAGAAAATAGAAGAAGAATCTGCCTGTGATTTCTATGATCTTAGCAGGTTGTAACTAAGATCCATTGCTGTTCTCACACATGACTGAAGAGAGAGGTAACTTCAGCGGGGGAATGGCGTGCAGGTTATCCTGCTATGAGGTATGTGCAGTTAAAAATTTTTCTAGAAGATGTGAATGCTAGAAAATGCTGCTGATACCAGATTTATGTAAGGTAAGCCTGAATACAGTGATTTAATAGCGACTGGTATCATGCTTACTTTCTGAGGTAATACTCTTATAGATTTGCAATATAAAACGTTTGCTGGCATGTTTAAATGTTTTTATATATACTTTGGTGATAAAACTTTATTGGGGCCTAGTTTTTTTCCACAGGGCTGGCTTAAATTGGCCTAGAAACAGTTTCCTGAGGCTTTCCACTGTGTTACTATGAGTGGGAGGGGCCTAATTTAGCATTTTTTTGCGCAGTAACTTTTACAGACTGAGACATCCAGCTTCCTCCAGGAGTTCCCTGAATGCTATAGGACCTCTCTCAAGGGCTCTTAGGCTTTCCAAAGTCGTTTGTTGGGGAAGGTAGGCCCACAGCAAGGCTGTGGCAGTTTGGTGTGCTGTTAAAAAACGTCTATATCGTTTTTTTGATCCGTTTTTTGAACTAAGGGGTTAATCATCCATTTGCAAGTGGGTGCAATGATCTGTTAGCTTATTATACACACTGTAAAAATTTTGTTTGATTTACTGCTTTTTTTCACTGTTTTTCAAATTCTGACAAAATTTGTTTCTCTTAAAGGCACAGTACCGTTTTTATTTTTTGCTTGTTAACTTGATTTAAAGTGTTTTCCAAGCTTGCTGGTCTCATTGCTAGTCTGTTTAAACATGTCTGACATAGAGGAAACTCCTTGTTCATTATGTTTAGAAGCCATGGTGGAACCCCCTCTTAGAATGTGTACCAAATATACTGATTTCACTTTAAGTAATAAAGATCATATTTTGTCTTTAAAAAATTTATCACCAGAGGAATCTGACGAGGGGGAAGTTATGCCGACTAACTCGCCCCACGTGTCAGACCCTTTGACTCCCGCTCAAGGGACTCACGCTCTCATGGCGCCAAGTACATCTAGTGCGCCCATAGCGTTTATTTTACAAGACATGGCAGCAGTCATGGATAATACCTTGTCAGCGGTATTATCCAGACTACCTGGGTTTAGAGGAAAGCAAGACAGCTCTGGAGTTAGAAGAAATACAGAGCATACTGCCGCTTTAAGAGCTATGTCTGATACTCCCTCACAATATACAGAAGCTGAAGAAGGAGAGCTTCTTTCTGTGGGTGATGTTTCTGACTCAGGGAAAAAGATTCAACCTGATTCTGATATGTCTACATTTAAATTTAAGCTTGAACACCTCCGCATGTTGCTCAGGGAGGTTTTAGCTGCTCTGAATGACTGTGATACAATTGCAGTGCCAGAAAAATTGTGTAGATTGGACAAATACTATGCAGTGCCGGTGTGCACTGATGTTTTTCCAATACCTAAAAGGTTTACAGAAATTATTACTAAGGAATGAAATAGACCAGGTGTGCCGTTCTCTCCCCCTCCTATTTTTAAGAAAATGTTTCCAATAGATGCCACCACACGGGACTTATGGCAGACAGTCCCAGGCCCGGACTGGCCATAGGGCATACCGGGCACTTGCCCGGTAGGCCGCGGGGTAGTTTAGCCCCGCCCACTGCGACAACACACGGCATACAATTTTAATTTTTTTGAGAACTGATTTTTTTTTGTTATTGTTGTAAATATGTTAACTAAGTGTTTAATAAACTTTATTATCTGTACTATACTGTGACGGTACCGTACTACATACAACCACCCACGTCTACTACTAGTACTTCAGGGCCGCCAATTTGGATCAGCCACACAGGCGCACTACTTCCGGCCTGGGTCTGAAGCTGAGCGGCAATGCGATTGACGTCACGTCTCAGTCACACACGCCCTGCATGCGGCTGCACTACACTCATGCCGCGTGCAGGGTCCACGTGACACAGAGAGGCTCAGGCTGCGAGGCTGTTAGACAGACTGTTGAAAGACTAGTGCTGCCTGTGTGTCACGTGCCTTGGGTGTCGGTATGTCAGTGGCTGGAGGCCGGAAACATGCTGCCGCCAGGCCGGGTGGGTCCCCTGAGTCCCCCATTATCTATACATAGGCTCCATGCCTCCATCTCATTCTCCAGAGTGACTCCAGACCATGGGACTAGTGAGCAACGCGACTAGCGATGATGACAACTCGAGGCTTCGACTCAGCAGGTGGCCACTGGCTAGCAGCAGCTGCAGGGCAGGTAGGAGTTCTGGTCTCAGAGAGAGAGAGACTGAGAGGACCTTTTCTTTTTGGAGTTAGTGTAGTTGTAGGTTGGAGGTTGCAACTTGTTCATCACAAACAATCAGATGATAAATTAAATATATAAAATACGAGTATACACAATTACACTCAATGTCACATTACTATCTATATATACTTTCATGATTCATTTCCTAGCCTAACTTCCAGGCTTAGCTAGTTCTACAGGCTTCTTAGGCAGCCTAAGCAGCCTGTAGTACTAGGCCTGGCTGGGCCGGCAGCCTATGTACAAAACAGCAGTCACTCTTCTCTGAGAGTCTTTCCTCTGGTGCGGGCTGCAGTCCAAATGTCCCTGTAATTATTAAAATATAAGGTAAATTTAATGGGGAATCTCCCATAGTGGTGGTTATTTTTTTTGGTTTGAGGGAAATAAACAGTAGATATATTAAACCACTGGCTGAGCCTGTATTAGAGGGCTGCTACCATTGTGCACCCTCTTATCCAAGGGGTTAATACCAAACACACAATGACAGTAGCAGGGACAAATTTCTTCAGTAATTAATTACTGTTAAGCAGTAACTATATATGTGCATATATATTGAGTAGTCCCCTCTGTCATTCTGCCTCAGTCTGTTAAACCCTGTCTTGTCTGTATTGTTTACCCCCTGGCCTGTATAGTATTGCAGGATCTATTGGTGAATTACAAATATAGTATTTTTTTTAGATGTACACTGGGAAGCACCTACCATGTTTATATTCAGCTCACTTCATGCTTTTTTATTTTTGTTGTTGCTTGAAACAGTGAGAGGTATTGATATTTTAGGGTTGCCAGGTGTTCAGTCTTTAACTGGACAGTCCAGTATTTTAGAAGGCTGTCCAATAAAATCTATACAACAATACCCGACACTTAAATGTCCAGTACTTTTTAAAGTGTCAGCTAAATGTAAAGGGCCTCCTATACCTCTATTCATTACAAATATGGCCAAAAAAGAAGTAATGCTGTGCATTTTCACAGGCAGCAATGGGAGTGTTAAATAATTTCTATGTTTGTGCTCCTGGCAATTCAGGGGGTAAAATAACTACTATGTACATGCATGTTACTGCCAACCAAGGGAATAAAATGACTGCTCAGTTGTGAAATATATATATATATATGTGGGATCAAGGGTGTATCTGAATGTTGAGGTTTTTAGGGGGACATTGTGTGACTGAAGCTTGCTAAAATGATCATAGTCCCATAAAATAACATCTATAGATGGAAATACAAGGTACACTCACACTGTGTATGTATATATGTATGTGTGTATATATATATATATATATATATATATATATATAAAATCATAAGAAGGGGTAATTTTTAATCCCCAAAACATCACAATAAATGTTGAAATTTTGGAGTGCTTTCTACCTTCTTTTGTATGCTAGCATATATATATATATATATGTGTATTTGTACTTGCCATGTTTGGTTAACTAAGAAATGGTGAGCGGAGGGGCCTCTTTGCCCTAAAATGCCAGGGCCTCTTTTTGGTCCCAGTCCGGCCCTGGACAGTCCCTAAGGTGGAGGGAGCAGTTTCTACCCTAGCTAAGCGTACTACTATCCCTGTCGAGGACAGTTGTGCTTTCTCAGATCCAATGGATAAAAAGTTAGAGGGTTACCTTAAAAAAATGTTTATTCAACAAGATTTTATTCTACAGCCCCTTGCATGCATTGCCCCAGTCACTGCTGCTGCGGCATTCTGGTTTGAGTCTCTGGAAGAGGCTTTACAGGTAGAGACCCCATTGGATGACATACTTGACAAGCTTAGAGCACTTAAGCTAGCCAATTCTTTTGTTTCTGATGCCATTATTCATTTGACTAAACTAACGGCTAAGAATTCTGGTTTTGCTATTCAAGCGCGCAGGGAGCTATGGCTTAAATCATGGTCAGCTGACGTTACTTCAAAGTCTAAGCTGCTTAACATTCCCTTCAAGGGGCAAACCCTATTCGGGCCTGGTTTGAAGGAGATCATTTCTGATATCACTGGAGGAAAAGGTCATGCCCTTCCTCAGGATAGGTACAAATCAAGCGCCAAACAGTCTAATTTTTATGCCTTTTCGAAACTTCAAGGCGAGTACGGCATCAACTTTCTCTAATGCAAAACAAGAGGGAACTTTTGCCCAGTCCAAGTCGGTCTGGAGACCTAATTAGACCTGGAACAAAGGTAAGCAGGCCAAAAAGCCTGCTGCTGCCCCTAAGTCAGCATGAAGTATCAGCCCCCTATCCGGTAACGGATCTAGTAGGGGGCAGACTTTCGCTCTTCGCCCAGGCTTGGGCAAGAGATGTCCATGATCCCTGGGCGTTGGAAATTGTATCCCAGGGATATCTTCTGGACTTCAAAGCTTCTCCTCCAAAAGGGAGATTTCACCTTTCACAATTATCTGCAAACCAGATAAAGAGAGAGGCATTCTTACACTGTGTTCAAGACCTCCTAGTTATGGGAGTGATCCATCCTGTTCCACAGGAGGAACAAGGACAGGGATTTTACTCGAATCTGTTTGTGGTTCCCAAAAAAGAGGGAACCTTCAGACCAATTTTAGATCTCAAGATTTTAAACAAATTCCTCAGAGTTCCATCATTCAAGATGGAGACTATTCGTACCATCCTACCTATGATCCAGGAGGGTCAATACATGACTACAGTGGATTTAAAGGATGCTTATCTTCACATTCCGATACACATAGATCATCATCGGTTTCTCAGATTTGCTTTCCTGAATAGGCATTACCAGTTTGTAGCTCTTCCCTTTGGGTTAGCTACAGCCCCAAGAATCTTTACAAAGGTTCTGGGGTCACTTCTGGCGGTCCTAAGACCGCGGGGCATAGCAGTGGCCCCTTATTTAGACGACATTCTGATACAGGCGTCAAATTTCCAAATTGCCAAGTCTCATACGCACATAGTTCTGGCATTTCTGAGGTTGCATGGGTGGAAGGTGAACGAGGAAAAGAGTTCTCTATCCCCTCTCACAAGAGTCTCCTTTCTGGGAACTCTAATAGATTCTGTAGAAATGAGGATTTACCTGAGTCCAGGTTATCAAAACTTCTAAATTACTGCCGTGTTCTTTATTCCACTTCTCGCCCTTCGGTGGCTCAGTGTATGGAAGTAATTGGCTTAATGGTAGCGGCAATGGACATAGTGCCGTTTACACGTCTACATCTCAGACCGCTGCAACTATGCATGCTCAGTCAGTAGAATGAGGATTACACAGATTTGTCCCCTCTACTAAATCTGGATCAAGAGACCAGGGATTCTCTTCTCTGGTGGCTATCTCGGGTCCATCTGTCCAAGGGAATGACCTTTTGCAGGCCAGATTGGACAATTGTAACGACAGATGCCAGCCTTCTAGGCTGGGGGGCAGTCTGGAACTCTCTGAAGGCTCAGGGATCGTGGACTCAGGAGGAGACACTCCTTCCAATAAACATTCTGGAACTGAGAGCGATATTCAATGCTCTTCAGGCCTGGCCTCAGCTAGCGACAATGAGGTTCATCAGATTTCAGTCGGACACGACTGTGGCTTACATCAACCATCAAGGGGGAACAAGGAGTTCCCTAGCAATGTTAGAAGTCTCAAAGATAATTCGCTGGGCAGAGATTCACTCTTGCCACCTATCAGCTATCCATATCCCAGGTGTAGAGAACTGGGAGGTGGATTTTCTAAGTCGACAGACTTTTCATCCGGGGGAGTGGGAACTCCATCCGGAGGTGTTTGCACAATTGATTCATCGTTGGGGCAAACCAGAACTGGATCTCATGGCGTCTCGCCAGAACGCCAAGCTTCCTTGTTACGGATCCAGGTCCAGGGACCCCAAGGCAACGCTGATAGATGTTCTAGCAGCGCCTTGGTCCTTCAACCTGGCTTATGTGTTTCCACCGTTTCCTCTGCTCCCTCATCTGATTGCCAAAATCAAGCAGGAGAGAGCATTGGTGATCTTGATAGCGCCTGTGTGGCCACGCAGGACTTGGTATGCAAATCTGGCTGACATGTCATCCTTTCCACCATGGACTCTGCCGTTGAGACAGGACCTTCTACTTCAAGGTCCTTTCAACCATCCAAATCTAATTTCTCTGAGGGTGACTGCCTGGAGATTGAACGCTTGATTTTATCAAAGCGTGGTTTCTCCGAGTCAGTCATTGATACCTTAATTCAGGCACGAAAGCCTGTCACCAGGAAAATCTATCATAAAATATGGCGTAAATATCTTTATTGGTGTGAATCCAAGGGCTATTCATGGAGTAAGGTCAGGATTCCCAGGATATTATCTCTTCTCCAAGAAGGATTGGAGAAAGGATTGTCAGCTAGTTCCTTAAAGGGACAGATTTCTGCGCTGTCTATTCTTTTGCACAAGCGTCTGGCGGATGTTCCAGACGTTCAGGCATTTTGTCAGGCTTTAGTTAGAATCAAGCCTGTGTTTAAACCTGTTGCTCCACCTTGGAGCTTAAATTTGGTTCTTAAAGTTCTTCAGGGGGTCCCGTTTGAACCTCTTCATTCCATAGATATCAAACTTTTATCTTGGAAGGTTCTTTTTTTGGTAGCTATTTCCTCGGCTCGTAGAGTTTCCGAGTTATCTGCCTTACAATGTGATTCTCCTTATCTGATCTTCCATGCAGATAAGGTAGTTCTGCGTACCAAACCCGGGTTTTTACCTAAGCTGGTATCTAATAAGAATATCAATCAGGAGATTGTTGTTCCATCATTGTGTCCTAATCCTTCTTCAAAGAAGGAACGTCTATTACACAATCTTGACGTGGTTCGTGCTTTAAAGTATTATTTACAAGCTACTAAAGATTTTCGTCAAACATCTGCTTTGTTTGTTGTCTACTCTGGACAGAGGAGAGGCCAAAAGGCTTCGGCAACCTCTCTTTCGTTTTGGCTAAGAAGTATAATCCTCTTAGTTTATGAGACTGCTGGCCAGCAGCCTCCTGAAAGGATTACAGCTCATTCTACTAGAGCTGTGGCTTCCACATGGGCCTTTAAAAATGAGGCTTCTTAACCACAAATATACACCTGCACCTTGCTATAAAGAGAGTTACCCCACAGAATACCTCATATATAACCTCTTGGAGATACAACCTTGTCAGGAGCGCAATTTATTAACAATATTTTAACAGGGGGCCACTGATTTAGAGCTGCAACCCATAACACAAACCTATCTTGATGAACTGTACTATATATGAAGCCTTAAAACTTGCCGTAGTACGGGCGCTTGTCAGAACCTGACACTTCAGGTTGCAGAGAAACATCTCTCTATACAGAGTCACACTGTGCTTGCTGGGTCTAGGCCCAATCTACCCTAAAGTTGCATTCTTTCGTATAATTTGTTTTTGCTGTGCTGCACTCAGGGGGCCAATCCATATCAACCAGAATCCCCATATACAGCTCCCTAAAATACCAGGCTCTACAAAAGCCAAAGTTACAAATAATACAGCTGCAATCTATTATTATAACTTTAGTGGCCATTCTGCTTCCCACTTGTAACAATCAGGCACACTTCCTGAAAGCAGCCAAACAGCCTGCCACTTGACAGAAGCCTGATAAATCCAGACATATACAGAATATAAAAGTCACATCTTTCTGCGTAGAATTGCCCCAAACCTGATTGATCCATGCCCATCACTGATCTAAATAGAACTTTCTTGCTCTACTCCCTTCTGTGGGGAACGGGACTTTTTGGGGCCCTGTAAAGACCATCTCATTCAGAAAAGGATGTCACAGCGCAAAGGACCTAAACCAGATAAAAGCAGCAAAATGGCAGCTACTACACCCTCAGTGTCTACTTTTTTCCAACCATCAGATTCCGGTTCAGCCGAACTTTCTCACTCACAAGAACAGCCTTCTACAGAGACACAAACAGAATGCACTCCCACGCAATATAAATCATTACTGTCGCTACCTTCACAAATTGCAGGTCTCCCTTCCAAGTCAGATTTCGAATCACTGAAGTCCTTTATAAAAGGAGAAATGAGAGACCTGAAAAAGGACCTGAACGACATGAGATCCAGACTTGATTATATTGAAGAGGGCCAGGAGGCGCTCAACTCCATGGTCAGCACTAACTCCCAACAACTCTCCATACAGGACTCAATGATGCATTCCTTACAGGAAAAGCTTGAAGACTTTGATAATCGCGGGAGGAGAAATAATCTTAGGATCAGGGGAATACCTGAGGAGGTCTCATCAGAGCAACTGAAATCTTATGTTACAGACCTGTTCCATCTCCCAAATCCCAGATCACCGCCATTACTCAATGACGAAATTGAACGGATCCATAGAGCGTTAAGACCTCCATCTAAACCCCCTGCACCACCAAGAGATGTGATTCTCAGGTTCCTGAGATTTACTACCAAAGAAGAAATTTGGCAGGCGGCGAGAGCCAGAAGATCAATAAGTTTTAGGGACCATACCCTACAAATCTTTCAGGATCTTTGCCCACAAACCATACAGAGGAGAAGAGAAGTCAGGTTTCTCACTAAAGCCCTACAAGAACATAACATTAGATACCGGTGGGGATTCCCATTCAGTCTGATTATTAATCACAACGGCTCACAGATTATTTACAAAACCTTCCAAGACCTAGACGACGTGTCCAAGAAACTGAATATTAACATTGAACCCCCAGATGAAGATGTACTTGAGACTGCCACAAGATCTGTAGATAAAACTAAGGACCCACCTAAGGAGCAGCGTTCCCAATGGAATAAAGTCCAATCCAAGAGAAGGAAGATGGACAATGTTACCCCAGGCCCAACACGCCCACATGATCCTTAATAATTCTATTAACTTACAATTATTGTCAAAACTGCACATTCCCTACTACTAGAGAGAACTAAATATGTCGGGGAACTTCCCATGACATATACATACCCGGACTGTTCCTGGTCGTTGGTAGTGGGGTAAGAACTTAAATTTAACCAAAACAATTGTGAGTTTGCTTAGGGGGTCTTTCATTGTTCTGACTCCTTTGTAAGTTGTTGCCTGCCTTTGATTTCCTCGCCTACAGCCTCTTTTCATGGTTAATTGACCTAATCACAAGAACATGGGTCGAATTAAAGCCTTTTATATGTAACGTTAGCCATGTCAAGACTAGGTATTGATATTATTTGAAAATAATGATGATGTAATTTTGACTCCCACACTCCCCACTTCCCCCTCCCCAATACTTTCCCTTTCCTTCCATTTCTCCCTCTCTATCCCTCCCTATACCCACTCCATATATCCTCTTGCCTTTCTCCTCCTTCATTCCACAGGTCCCCACCTGAATCTCCTACATGCGATATGCAACATCAGTCACTCCCCAAACAAGGTGTATAGTTCTACAAATACACGTTATTTTGGATTAGTCTACTGTTTATGTTTATTTTATTTTAAAATGTTCATGTATATTGCCTATGAGATGTCTCTTGCACCATGCTGGATAATGTTCAAATCTACCTTGATGTACAAAACTGAACTGTGCTTGCTCTTTACATTGTTATATGTACAAAAATGTTTTAATGTCGAAGGATAAGTCTCACTTTAAAATACTCTCCCATAACGTAAAAGGGCTCAATATCACACAAAAGAGAACCATTGCTTTTAAAGATTATAAAAGACTTAAATGCGATATTGTAATGTTACAGGAGATCCATTTTAAAAAGGGCCGGGAGCCCAGAACTTCCTTTAAGATATTTGGGACAGCTTATTTCTCATCCAATAACTCAAAACGCAATGGGGTCTGTATAATGATAAATAAGAATTTTCCCTTCTAGGTGACCTCCATAAATAGGGATAAACAGGGAAGGTACTTGATTATTTCTGGGCTATTGAATAGCAAACCCATAACCCTAGCCAATATATATGCACCTAATCTGGAAGCCACTAAATTCTTTCATCAGCTCTGTAATACCCTCTTAGAATCTTCAAGAGGAAACCTGGTAATTGGAGGGGACCTCAATATTGCCCTAGATCCAATATTAGACTGTTCAGCAGGCAAATCAGCCATCCCTAATAAGACCCTGAAACTAATTAGGTCCAAATTAACCACACTGGCTGTACACGATGTCTGGAGAATCCACCACCCATGTGAGAGGGATTTTACCTTTTACTCACACCCACACCAAAACTATTCTAGAATAGACTATATATTAACAGACGTGAATTATTTAGCACATGCGAGTCACTCAGAGATACACCCCATAACATGGTCTGACCATGCCATGGTCAGTTGTACGTTTAGCCTCCCTATAGACATTAGTGACCCGGAGGAAACTCAACTACTTATCCAAATAGGTAAGGCTACTAATAACAGTGCTGTAATTATGGGAGATTTTAACTACCCTGATATAAACTGGGCCAATGAAACTAGTAATTCAGCTAAGGGGGATAGATTTTTAAATGTTCTCAGGGATAACTTCTTGTCACAATTAATAGAGGAGCCAACTAGGAGTAAAGCTATATTGGATTTAGTGCTATCAAACAATACAGATATAATATCAAACATAGAAGTTAAAGAACATTTGGGTAACAGTGATCATAACATGGTCACATTTGAAATCTCTTTTCATATGCAGTGTTTTAAAGGCTTAACTAAGACTTTTAATGTCAAGAAAGCAAAATTCAACGATTTAAGGAAATCATTAAATAATATAAATTGGGACAATGTATTTTCTAATAAAAATACAGAGGATAAATGGATAATATTTAAAAATTTGTTAAATAAATATACATATCAATACATACCATATGGTTATAAAAATAAAAAAATATAAACTAAGCCGTTATGGCTAAATAAAAATGTGTTAAAAGAAATTAGGAAAAAACGTAGGGCATTTAAATTATTAAAAGAAAATAGTACAGACTCAGCATACAATATTTATAAGGAATGTAACAAAGCATGCAAAAAAGCAATCAAATTAGCCAAAATTGAAAATGAAAAATTAATTGCCAAGGATTCTAAGTCTAACCCTAAAAGGTTCTTTAAGTACATAAATAGCAAAAAATCTAAGAAGGATAATATAGGTACATTAAAATGTGTGGAGTGTAGCATGATAAATAATGACAGGGAGAAGGCTGAGGTACTAAACCAGTTTTTTTCTTCAGTATACACAAGAGAGGAACCATTGAATGATACTTTGGAACAGGATAGAACATGCCAGTCCATACCACTAACTGGGTTTTGTTTAGAGGATATCAGGAAAAAACTAAAAAATATTAAGGTAAATAAAACTCCAGGCCCAGATGGAATACACCCAAGGGTGTTAAGTGAACTTAGCACTGTTATAGACAAACCTTTACTCTTAATTTTTCAAGACTCATTATCCTCAGGCATGGTACCCCAGGATTGGCATAAAGCTGATGTGGTGCCACTCTTCAAAAAGGGAAGCAGGGATGATCCAGGAAGCTATAGACCAGTTAGTCTGACATCAATAGTGGGGAAGATATTTGAAGGGATTATAAGGGATTATATTGATGAGCATATTCGTGTAAACAAGATTATGAGTTCTAATCAGCATGGCTTTAGGAGAAATAGATCATGTCAAACTAATCTAATTAGATTCTACGAGGAAGTAAGTAAAAATATAGATAAAGGGGAATCAGTTGATGTGATATACTTAGATTTTGCAAAGGCATTTGATACAGTGCCACATGAGAGATTAATGCACAAAATTAAGGGACTGGGAATAGCTGAAAATGTTAGCTCATGGATAAATAACTGGATAAAAGATAGGGAGCAACGAGTAGCAGTAAATGGATCATACTCAGATTGGACAAAGGTAATCAGTGGCGTCCCCCAGGGATCAGTACTGGGCCCTGTTCTTTTTAATATTTTTATAAATGACTTGGAGCAAGGATTAAATAGCGACATCTCTATTTTTGCAGATGATACTAAGTTAAGTAAGGTCATTAGGTCAGAGCAGGATGAACTCTCTTTGCAAAGGGATTTGCTAAAATTAGAACTATGGGCAAGTGAATGGAAAATGAGATTTAATACAGAAAAATGTAAGGTTCTACATTTTGGAAGTAAAAATAAGCAGGCTATGTATTTTTTAAATGGGACAAGACTTAGCCAAACACAGGAGGAAAGGGATTTGGGAGTAGTAATAGATAACAAGCTAAAGATGAGTGCACAATGCAGGGCAGCGGCTTCAAAGGCTAATAAGATACTAGCATGTATTAAAAGAGGCATTGATTCAAGGGAGGAAAGCATAATTCTGTCATTATATAAAGCCCTGGTAAGACCTCACCTTGAGTTTGGAGTGCAGTTCTGGGGACCGATTGCTAAAAAAGATATTGCAGAACTAGAAAAAGTTCAGAGAAGGGCCACAAAGCTAATAAGGGGATTGGAGAAATTAACCTATGAGGAGAGGCTAGCCAAACTGGGTCTGTTCTCTTTAGAAAAAAGGCGCTTGAGAGGTGACATGATTACTTTATATAAATATATTCAAGGCCCATATACAGAGATGGCAGAAGCTCTTTTTATTCCAAGAAAATTGGTTCTGACAAGAGGTCATAATTTAAGGTTGGAGGAAAGGAGATTTAATCTCCTGCAACGGAAACGTTTTTTCACTGTAAGAGAAATAAAATTGTGGAACTCATTACCAAAGGAGGTAGTGAATGCCAATACCATAGATACATTTAAAAATAGTCTGGATAAATTTCTGTATATAAACAAAATTCATGGATATGATTGCTAGTATTAAATGGGTCACATTTTAATGGGGTTATTTAAGCTTAACTGGAGCTTTTTGTAAGTATTTTAGATTTGTATAGGTTGAACTCGATGGACTTCAGTCTTTTTTCAACCTTATCTACTATGTTACTATGTTACTATGTTACATCAAACAATCACGATCTTGGCGATTAGATGAATCTCTTTTAAAAGACCCGTTGATACGGATCCACCTAACTAAAGCTATCGAAGACTACTTCGAGATAAATAATACCCCAGATATGTGCCAGCAACACATATGGAATGCCCATAAGTGCGTTCTTAGGGGCAAACTCATTGCTCTAAAGGCAGCCAAATCAAGACAACAACAACTCTACTTAACTTCGCTACATAATGATTTAAGCAAACTCCAAGAAATACACAAATTATTTCCAAAAGACCGTTCTCTCCTAGAGAGCCTGGAGCATAAGCGCTTACAACTTAACTGTTACCTAGGGAAAGAGGCCAAACGCAATGCTCTTTTCCTTAAAAAAACTAACTTTGAAGGCGCTAATAAACAAGGCAGACTCCTGGCTAGGCAGCTCAGAAAGAAAACTCTTAGCAGATATATCTTACACATCAAAGACGAGAAGGGAAAAGACTGGCACTCTTCAAAAGACATAGCAGACTGCTTCAGGCGCTATTATCATTCTTTATACAATCTATCTGCAGACACCCACCCCCCGACACAGGCAGCCATCCAGGATTATCTGACTCAGTTACACCTGCCCCAACTTAGCGACGAGCAGAGGACTAATTTAGACGCCCCCATATCGACTGAAGAGATTAAAATAGCCATAAAATCACTAAAAACAGGTAAATCCCCGGGCCCGGACGGATTTAGTAACACTTACTACACAACCTTCAGGGATATCCTGATTCCACATCTCCTGTCATACTTCCATAGCATAGAACAAGACAAGGCCTTTCCCCCTACAGCCTTACAAGCGAATATCACACTAATACCTAAACCTAATAAATCTCCTTTATCTGTCTCTAATTATAGACCGATCTCCCTCTTGAATTCAGATACAAAGATTTTCGCTAAAATCATCGCTAATAGACTTAATTTAATATTGCCTTCCATTATAAATCGTGACCAGGTTGGCTTCGTACCGTACCGAGAAGCGAGAGATAACACCGTGCGTAATTTGCACCTGTTATGGTATGCCAAGACAAATCATATCCCCTCTATTTGGATTTCCACTGACGCTGAAAAGGCCTTCGACAGAGTTGGATGGCCTTTTCTAGAAGCAACTCTGCGGGCCTTTGGATTTGGCGACATAATATTAACGAATGAGGAAAAAGGAATGCTGAGACTTGAAGTAGATGAAATTAAGTTTTATTCAGGAGCAGGCTTATCATCAGACACTGGGTAAGCTCCTATCTTACGCGTTTCCCGCATGGGCACATGCGCTTCATCAGAGATAATGGTCTCTGCTGGTCAGGATCCTTATAAAGGTGTGAGTGACCAATCATGGGTGGTGTATTGTTAACCCTTTTAGTAGATGTGAATTTTCACAGATTGGTTTTCTATTGATATCGTGCACACCTGGCTTAGTGGTCCTGAGCAGCAGAGTACACTCTTGAACAGATGGTATGTTAAACAAATATTTAAATACAAAGTACTTGTTAGCAAACAATTTTCCAATGATTGACTTTGAAGTTGTTGCAATACTTCTACTTATGCCTTAAAGATTGGGAAGGATAATAGCTTGGTGCTTTTAAAAGAGAGCTGCAGATAAAAGTGTGTGTGTTTATAGATAGATATTTTTCTCCTTTTTTTATAAAATGGGCAGTTATATGAAAACACAATAAGCTTTGTCTGCTTTGTCAAAGTGAACCAAAACTGTCACTTACAGAAGAAAAAGATTGTATGTCTCTCTTTAAAACCTCAGCACTGTGTTTCTTTTTTTATTTTAAGAATAGCGCAGTTACATGTAAGTATGGTAGACTTTATCTGCTTGTGTTAGAATGGACAAAAATGGTCACTAGCAGAGAGAAGACTTTATGTAACTCTCTATAAAGCCATAGTTATGTAGCAACTATTATGTAACTTACTATGAAGCAGCAGCAATGTGCAAGACATGATTATTCGTTAAAATGATTAATAACATTTCTGGGACGTTGAGGGAATATCTAAAAATAGCACTCTATTGGCTATGGTTTCTATATAAAAAAACCCTAGCTAATGTGATATTATGTGTAATATATTTCACATTATTTGTTATGAAACTATAAGAAAGACTGGATAGTAGTCTTAATTACAAATGTACTTGTAAATCTAACCCTAAGGAGGAAATATTGGGTTAAATTAAATAGTTGGTTCATAACTTGATAATTTTAACTATGCTAAAATTAGATGGATATGGCTAATGGATAAGTTATGTTAAAAACATTTTCTTATGAAGTATTGTAGGAAAAATTATTTTTTAACTCATTTTTTAATTCCTTTTTAATTAGGGAGGGATAGGTTATGCTTAAATAAATGAAGCATAGACAATTTTAGCAAACCTTTGGTGGGAGCAGAGAGGAGAGAATGTAGTATATAAAAATGAACTATGTGTCTATATGTATGTTATAGGGACTAATAGACTGAACCCTATAAATTGTTGGTTTAATTATTACTGGATTCAAAGTAATTTTATCTATATAGTTGATGAACCTAAGATATGATGTTGTGTATATAAAGTGTGTTAATGTTAGTTGTATTTGTTTAATGAAGCAGTATATGGAAGTTATTTATGATGTAGAGGTGAAACATACATTACTTACTCTATATATAGATTAACATCATATCTTTTGGTCATGCCTTGTGGTGCTCTAGTTTGCAACATGAATATCCAATATACTTCTCTTTTGGATAACATCTTATTTCTGTCACCCCCTAGTGGATTATTTGTTATGTGTTCTATGGCTTTAAATGTAAAATGACTAAGTTTATTGTCATGTGTATGAAAGTGTTTCGCCACAGGTGTCCTAGGGAATTCCTCTTCTATTGATAAGAGATGTTCTCTTATACGGTCCTTCAGTGGACGTGTCGTGATGCCTATGTATTGTTGTTGACAATGTGTACATGTAATTAAATATATTATGTGAGTGGACGTACAGTCCATTCTATCAGTTATTGGATATGATTTATGTGTTTCTGAAGAGCTAAACGTTAAACATTTTTCAGTATATTTGCAACTTTTACATGGTACATGGCCACATCTGTAATTACCTTTGGTGGGGGTTAGCCAATTGGTGGTTGGTAAAGGTTTTTTATGAAATTTATGTGTGATCTTATCACGTATAGTTGGTGCTTTTTTGGCTACAAATCTTATATGTTTTTGTAATTTATTTCTCAAAGTGATATCACTATTGAGAACTGGTAAGTATTTCTTAATAATCTTTGTGATGGTATAGAATTGATTGCTATATTTTGTTACAAAGCAAATATCTTCTGTAAATGTGGAGTTTTTGTTGCTACTGCTGATTGTTCCTGTTGTGGTTTTTTTGTTGTTGAATAATGTAGCCCTATCTATCCTTGCTACTTGGGATTTGATTTTAAGAAGCACACTTTTTTTGTAGCCTCTGGATATGAGTCTATTTGTAAGTTCTTCTGCTTGTTTAAAGTATAATTGGAGAGAACTGCAGTTTCTTCGCAATCTTAGATATTGGCCCTTGGGAATGCCTTTTTGCATGTGTGGGGCATGGCAGGAGTCTGCTCTAAGTATAGTATTTCTTGATAGGGGTTTTCTGAATGTACTAGTTGTAATCTTCCCTTCATCATTGTGCTCTAGTGTAAGATCTAAAAAATTGATGGTCTTATCATTATTTTGGTGGGTAAATGACAGATTGGGGGGTAGTTATCAAGCCGTCTACTTTTCTGGCTTCGCCGGCCCAATACGTCCGCCTAAGCTCGCCTACCTTCGCCGCCGCGGACCTTGAATACGTTCGCCTAAGTTATCAAGTAAAGCTGTCAAAAAGCCGCGGGGCGATGAGCAGCGGACTGTGACAGTTATCACTCATCCGATCTCGCTGCCCTTCGGCTTTTTCCCAGCTTTATTGCTAGCCTGTCACTAAGCACTCACACTAAACTACACTGTTCTACCCCCTATACCGGCGCCCCCGGAGGACCCCGCAACTAAATAAAGTTACTAACCCCTAAACCGCCGCTCCTAGACCCCGCCGCAAGTCTTATAAATGTATTAACCCCTAAACCGCTGCTCCCGGACACCTTATACCTAGTAACCCCTATCCTGCCCCCCCTATACCGTCGCCCTCTATTATAAAATTATTAACCCCTATCCTGCTGATCCTGCACCTCTCCGCAACTAAATAAATAGTTTAACCCCTAAACCGCCGCTCCATGAACCCGCCGCAACCTATAATAAATTTATTAACCCCTATCCTGCCCCCCACTACGCCGCCGCCACTGTAATAAAATGATTAACCCCTAAACCTAAGTCTAACCCTAACCATAACGCCCCCCTAACTTAAATATTAATTAAATACATCTAAATAAATTAACTCTTATTAACTAAATGAATCCTATTTAAAACTAAATACTTACTTATAAAATAAACCCTAATATAGCTACAATATAAATAATAATTATATTCTAGCTATTTTAGGATTTATATTTATTTTACAGGTACCTTTCAATTTATTTTAACCATGTACAATAACTATTAAATAGTTATTAACTATTTAATAGCTTACCTAGCTAAAATAAAGAGAAATTTACCTGTGAAATAAATCCTAACCTAAGTTACAATTACACCTAACACTACACTATACTTTAATAAATTATTCCTATTTAAAACTAAATACTTACCTGTAAAATAAACCCTAAGATAGCTACAATGTAATTAATAATTACATTGTAGCTATCTTAGGATTTATATTTAGTTTACAGGTAACTTTGTATTTATTTTAGCTAGTTAGAATAGTTATTAAATAGTTATTAACTATTTAATAACTACCTAGCTAAAAGAAATACAAAATTACCTGTAAAATAAATCCTAACTTAAGTTACAATTAAACCTAATACTACACTATCATTAAATTAACTAAATAAACTACCTACAAATAACTACAATGAAATACAATTACATAAACTAACTAAAGTACAAAAAATAAAAAAAGCTAAGTTACAAAAAATAAAAAATTAAGTTACAAACATGTTAAAAATATTACAACAATTTTAAGATACTTACACCTAATCTAAGCCCCCTAATAAAATAACAAACCCCCCCAAAATAAAAAAAATCCCTACCCTATTCTAAATTACATAAATTTCAAAGCTCTTTTACCTTACCAGCCCTTAAAAGGGCCATTTGTGGGGGCATGCCCCAAAAAGTTCAGCTCTTTTGCCTGTAAAAGAAAAATACAACCCCCCCCAACATTAAAACCCACCACCCACATACCCCTAATCTAACCCAAACCCCCCTTACAAAAACCTAACACTAATCCCCTGAAGATCATCCTACCTTGAGTCGTCTTCACTCAACCGAGCCACCGATGGAACTGAAGAGGACATCCGGAGCGGAAGAAGTTAATCCTCCAAGCGGCGCTGAAGAAATCTTCCATCCGATGAAGTCATCATCCAGGCGGCGCTGAAGAAGTCTTCGATCCGGCCGATGTCATCTTCAAAGAGGCGCTGAAGAGGTCTTCTATCCGGGCGAAGTCATCTTCCAAGCCGGGTCTTGAATCTTCCTTCCGCCGACGCGGAACCACCTTCTTCACCGACGGACTACGACGAATGACGGCTCCTTTAAGGGACGTCATCCAAGATGGCGTCCCCTCAATTCCGATTGGCTGATAGGATTCTATCAGCCAATCGGAATTAAGGTAGGAAAATCTGATTGGCTGATGGAATCAGCCAATCAGATTCAAGTTCAATCCGATTGGCTGATCCAATCAGCCAATCAGATTGAGCTTGCATTCTATTGGCTGATCGGAACAGCCAATAGAATGCGAGCTCAATCTGATTGGCTGATTCCATCAGCCAATCAGATTTTTCCTACCTTAATTCCGATTGGCTGATAGAATCCTATCAGCCAATCGGAATTGAGGGGACGCCATCTTGGATGACGTCCCTTAAAGGAGCCGTCATTCGTCGTAGTCCGTCGGTGAAGAAGGTGGTTCCGCGTCGGCGGAAGGAAGATTCAAGACCCGGCTTGGAAGATGACTTCGCCCGGATAGAAGACCTCTTCAGCGCCTCTTTGAAGATGACATCGGCCGGATCGAAGACTTCTTCAGCGCCGCCTGGATGATGACTTCATCGGATGGAAGATTTCTTCAGCGCCGCTTGGAGGATTAACTTCTTCCGCTCCGGATGTCCTCTTCAGTTCCATCGGTGGCTCGGCTGAGTGAAGACGACTCAAGGTAGGATGATCTTCAGGGGATTAGTGTTAGGTTTTTGTAAGGGGGGTTTGGGTTAGATTAGGGGTATGTGGGTGGTGGGTTTTAATGTTGGGGGGGTTGTATTTTTCTTTTACAGGCAAAAGAGCTGAACTTTTTGGGGCATGCCCCCACAAATGGCCCTTTTAAGGGCTGGTAAGGTAAAAGAGCTTTGAAATTTATGTAATTTAGAATAGGGTAGGGATTTTTTTTATTTTGGGGGGGTTTGTTATTTTATTAGGGGGCTTAGATTAGGTGTAAGTAGCTTAAAATTGTTGTAATATTTTTAACATGTTTGTAACTTAATTTTTTATTTTTTGTAACTTAGCTTTTTTTATTTTTTGTACTTTAGTTAGTTTATGTAATTGTATTTCATTGTAGTTATTTGTAGGTAGTTTATTTAGTTAATTTAATGATAGTGTAGTATTAGGTTTAATTGTAACTTAGGTTAGGATTTATTTCACAGGTAATTTTGTATTTCTTTTAGCTAGGTAGTTATTAAATAGTTAATAACTATTTAATAACTATTCTAACTAGCTAAAATAAATACAAAGTTACCTGTAAACTAAATATAAATCCTAAGATAGCTATAATATAAGTATTAATTACATTGTAGCTATCTTAGGGTTTATTTTACAGGTAAGTATTTATTTTTAAATAGGAATAATTTATTAAAGTATAGTGTAGTGTTAGGTGTAATTGTAACTTAGGTTAGGATTTATTTCACAGGTAAATTTCTCTTTATTTTAGCTAGGTAAGCTATTAAATAGTTAATAACTATTTAATAGTTATTGTACATGGTTAAAATAAATTGAAAGTTACCTGTAAAATAAAAATAAATCCTAAGATAGCTAGAATATAATTATTATTTATATTGTAGCTATATTAGGGTTTATTTTATAAGTAAGTATTTAGTTTTAAATAGGATTCATTTAGTTAATAAGAGTTAATTTATTTAGATTTATTTAATTAATATTTAAGTTAGGGGGCGTTAGGGTTAGACTTAGGTTTAGGGGTTAATAATTTTATTACAGTGGCGGCGGCGTAGTGGGGGGCAGGATAGGGGTTAATAAATTTATTATAGGTGGCGACGGTGTAGGGGGGGCAGGATAGGGGTTAATACATTTAATATAGGTTGCGGCGGGTTCAGGGAGCGGCGGTTTAGGGGTTAATACATTTATTATAGTTGCGGTGGGCTCCGGGAGCGGCGGTTTAGGGGTTAATATGTATAGAGTAGCTTGCGGTGGGCTCCGGGAGCGGCGGTTTAGGGGGTAATAACTTTATTTAGTTGCGGCGGTGTAGGGGGGGTCAGATTAGTGGTGTTTAGACTCGGGGTACATGTTAGGGTGTTAGGTGTAGACAGCTCCCATAGAAATCAATGGGATGTCTGTCAGCAGCGAACTTGTACTTTCGCTATGGTCAGACTCCCATTGATTCCTATGGGATCCGCCGCCTCCAGGGGTGGCGGATTGAAAACCAGGTACGCTGGGCCGTAAAAGTGCCGAGCGTACCTGCTAGTTTTTCGATAGCTAGCAAAAGTAGTGAGAATGTGCCGCACTTGTGTGCGGAACATCTGGAGTGACGTAAGAATCGATCTGTGTCGGACTGAGTCCGGCGGATCGAAGCTTACGTCACAAAATTCTACTTTTGCCGGTCTCGAGCCTTTGATAACTAAGGCGAATCAGCCTCGCCACAAATACGCTGCGGAATTCCAGCGTATTTGAGGTTGACGGCTTGATAACTACCCCCCATTGAGTGTATTGTTGTTAAAGAAATCAACGATTTCCTGGACAGTGAGTTCAGTGTTTTTGTTGTAGATGAATATTAGGTCGTCTATAAACCTGCCATATACTACTACTTTGTCGTCGAGGGCCAGTCCACCCCCAAAGAGATACAGATGTTCAAAATACCCCATATATAAGTTTGCATAAGAGGGGGCGAATTTGGCTCCCATGGCCGTGCCACATTTTTGGAGGTAGTACTGTCCCTCGAAGACAAAGTAGTTGTGTGTGAGAAGGAATCTTGTAAGTTCTTCTAGAAATATGATAAATTCTTCTGGATAACTGGTGTGTCTCTTTAACATGTATGTAAAGGCTTTAAGGCCTTCCTCATGGGGGATGCTAGAATACAGAGCTGATACATCCACACTTAGCCAAGTGTAGTCTTGCTGCCATGTAACGGTTTGGATTTGTTGTATGAGATGTGTGCTGTCTCGTATGTATCCTGGTAGGGACTTAACTATGGGTTGTAGTATGTTGTCTAGCCAGTTACCTATCCTTTCGCATAGTGAGCCTCTGCTGGCTACAATGGGCCTGCCAGGTGTATCAATAAGAGATTTATGTATCTTCGGTACTATGCGAAAGGCGGGAATGATGGGATATAAGATCTTTGCGCTATATAACAACCCCAGCGCCAGAATTGCTCTTAATGGAGTCCTATCACCCTCCTTTCAAATTACAAATGGCACCAGGCAAGGCTGTCCCTTGTCCCCCTTGCTCTTCACTTGCCTCATTGAAACTTTAGCTACCAAAATTAGATCCAATAACAATATCCGGGGATTGAGGGTGGGAGGGGAGGATTACAAGCTGTCACTTTTTGCAGACGATATTTTGTTTACCTTGTCATCACCAGTAGAATCAATTCCTCATTTACTTGGGGAATTGGAGACATTTCATAACCTCTCTAACTATAAAATCAATCACAATAAATCTGAGATGCTAGGGGTGGCCATTGACGCACATACAGAAGACCTGATTTCTAAAATATGTCCATTTAAATGGAGTAAAGATTCGTTAAAATATCTAGGGATTCACCTAACAGACAACCCTGACTTACTACACAAGTTGAACTACTTAAACATAAAAACTGACCTAATCAGAGACCTCTCATCCTGGACCAGGAAACGCTTGTCTTGGTTGGGGAGAATAAACACAATTAAAATGAATATCTTCCCTAGACTGCTTTACATCATGCAGACCCTCCCTATCCAACTCCCTAATACATATATACCACAGATGCAGCAGTTGTTCAGTTCGTTCATTTGGAACAGACGTCCCCCTAGGATAAATAAAATTACAATGTCCCTCCCCACTTCCCAAGGTGGCCTAGGAGTTCCTGACATTGATTCATACCGCAGATCTATATTCCTTCAAAGGATCCTCGATTGGAGGATCCATAGAGACCACAAACGATGGGTTTCTTTAGAAGAGGCACTCAGCCCTAGTTATAATCTTCCCTCCATGTGTTGGAACCCGGGTTTTCAGGCACTCTACAAACGAATCAATAATCCAATTACACAAGAAACATTGAGAATCTGGGAGTCATCCAATAGGACGAATCCATATATCTCCTCTTGTCCGGGCCCCTTAACATCACTTCTCCACAATTCTGAGTTCTCTTTGCTCACTCTGACTAAGGATTTAGGGACACAATATCATGACTCGGACGTCCAGCTTCTGACCCTAACTGCTAATGACCAGTTGATACCTCAAAGACAACTAATTGAAACAGGCCACAATTGGGCCAGTAATTGGTTCACACACAGAAAGGTGCATCACTACATCACAACTCACCAACAGCACTTAAACATGCTACGACCACTATCTAACATTGAGAAACTATATACTTCAACTCCCCCAGTCAAACATAGTCTTTCACATATCAACAGCATTATTACCCAGCTACCACCGGGCAACTTACCACGTTCCATAGAGATGTGGGAGAGGGAGTTGGGGGTCATCATCACACCTCAGACAGCGACAAACATTTTTCAGAATACCAAGTCAGCTTCAATGTCTGCATCCATTAAAGAGCTCAATTATAAAATATTACATGGGTGGTACTTGACCCCTAGGAGACTCCATAGACTATTTCCGCAGACCAGTAATCGATGCTGGAGATGTGGACATGTTGGTAGTGGCATGAGTCATATGTGGTGGTGGTGCTCCCAGATAAACTCATTGTGGCGAACGGTAGTCATGGAAATAGAGCATATCTTTCAAATAAGCATCCCATTAGACCCCCTCGTGTGGTTGTTAAATAAATCATTTAAACTGCCCCAGCCTCACCTCAAACCTCTACTAAAAATAATGACGAATAGTCTGAAAGTCCTGATAGCACAAAACTGGAGATCATCAGAGATTCCCTCGCTGGCCTTGTGGCGCAACAAGGTCACTGATTTGATCGATCTAGAAGAGTACGGTTCTATTTTACATGACAAAAGAGAACAATTTATAGAATTACAATTAACATGGGTAAATTATACTAAATCTATTGAGCCCCAACCTAACCTACTCGACAACGTTTAGAGGCCTTCGGGCCGGTTAGAATGTAGACTTTATCCAAGCATAAGCGCAGTTTATGAATAACATTTTTTTTTAGGTAGATTTCTATTTATAAATAAGATAAGCATTGAGACGTCCTTAATTTGGCCATTGTCAGTTTTGTATTGTTTTAGGAAAAAAAAAAAAAAAAGTTTGATAAGAATCTAGGATATATGATTTTTAATATGTATCTCTGTATGTATTATTGCACTTTTCTATGTTGATCTTATTGTATCTTGGATTCTTAATAAAAAGTCTTTGAAAAAAAAAATGAGGCTTCTGTTGAACAGATTTGCAAGGCAGCGACTTGGTCTTCGCTTCATACCTTTTCAAAATTCTATAAATTTGATACTTTTGCTTCTTCTGAGGCTATTTTTGGGAGAAAGGTTTTACAGGCAGTGGTTCCTTCCGTTTAAGTACCTGCCTTGTCCCTCCCTTCATCCGTGTACTTTAGCTTTGGTATTGGTATCCCACAAGTAATGGATGATCCGTGGACTGGATACACCTTACAAGAGAAAACATAATTTATGCTTACCTGATAAATTTATTTCTCTTCTGGTGTATCCAGTCCACGGCCCGCCCTGTCATTTTAAGGCAGGTATTTTTTAATTTTAAACTACAGTCACCACTGCACCCTATGGTTTCTTCTTTCTCTGCTTGTCTTCGGTCGAATGACTGGATATGGCAGTTAGGGGAGGAGCTATATAGCAGCTCTGCTGTGTGTGATCCTCTTGCAACTTCCTGTTGGGAAGGAGAATATACCACAAGTAATGGATGATCCGTGGACTGAATACACCACAAGAGAAATAAATTTATCAGGTAAGCATAAATTATGTTTTTTTAAGTAAAAGAGCTGTTTAACTTAGGACAAGGCCCTACAAAAGGACCTTTTAAGGGCTATTGGTAGTTTAGTATTAGATTAGGGGGTGTTTTTATTTGGGGGGGTATTTTTTATGGGGGTATTAGTTTAGGTTTAAATTGTTTATTTTTTTCTGTAATTTTAAATTTTTTATTTTGTTGTAACATTAGCTTGGGGGTTTGTAATTTCTTAAAGGGACAGTCTATGTCAAAATAAACTTTCATGATTCAGATAGAGCATGTAATTTTAAACAATATTCCAATTTACTTTTATCACCAATTTTGCTTTGTTCTCTTGCGGCTAGATTTAGAGTTTTGTCGGTAAGGACCCGCGTAGCTAACGCTGGCTTTTTTCTGGCCGCACCATAAAAATAACTCTGGTATTGAGAGTCCACATAAAGGCTGCGTTAGGCTCCAAAAAAGGAGCGTAGAGCATATTTAACGCAGCTTCAACTCTCGATACCAGAGTTGCTTACGGACGCGGCCAGCCTCAAAAACGTGCTCGTGCACGATTCCCCCATAGGAAACAATGGGGCTGTTTGAGCTGAAAAAAAACCTAACACCTGCAAAAAAGCCGCGTTCAGCTCCTAACGCAGCCCCATTGTTTGCTATGGGGAAACACTTCCTACGTCTGCACCTAACACCCTAACATGTACCCCGAGTCTAAACACCCCTAGCCTTACACTTATTAACCCCTAATCTGCCGCCCCCGCTATCGCTGACCCCTGCATATTATTTTTAACCCCTAATCTGCCGCTCCGTAAACCGCCGCTACTTACATTATCCTTATGTACCCCTAATCTGCTGCCCCTAACACCGCCGACCCTATATTATATTTATTAACCCCTAATCTGCCCCCCACAACGTCGCCTCCACCTGCCTACACTTATTAACCCCTAATCTGCCGAGCGGACCGCACCGCTATCATAATAAAGTTATTAACCCCTAATCCGCCTCACTAACCCTATAATAAATAGTATTAACCCCTAATCTGCCCTCCCTAACATCGCCGACACCTAACTTCAATTATTAACCCCTAATCTGCCAACCGGAGCTCACCGCTATTCTAATAAATGTATTAACCCCTAAAGCTAAGTCTAACCCTAACACTAACACCCCCCTAACTTAAATATAATTTAAATCTAACGAAATTAATTAACTCTTATTAAATAAATTATTCCTATTTAAAGCTAAATACTTACCTGTAAAATAAATCCTAATATAGCTACAATATAAATTATAATTATATTATAGCTATTTTAGGATTAATATTTATTTTACAGGTAACTTTGTATTTATTTTAACCAGGTACAATAGCTATTAAATAGTTAAGAACTATTTAATAGCTAAAATAGTTAAAATAATTACAAAATTACCTGTAAAATAAATCCTAACCTAAGTTACAATTAAACCTAACACTATACTATCATTAAATTAATTAAATAAAATACCTACAATTACCTACAATTAAACCTAACACTACACTATCAATAAATTAATTAAATACAATACCTACAAATAACTACAATGAAATAAACTAACTAAAGTACAAAAAATAAAAAAATATTTACAAACATAAGAAAAATATTACAACAATTTTAAACTAATTACACCTACTCTAAGCCCCCTAATAAAATAACAAAGACCCCCAAAATAAAAAATGCCCTACCCTATTCTAAATTACTAAAGTTCAAAGCTCTTTTACCTTACCAGCCCTAAACAGGGCCCTTTGCGGGGCATGCCCCAAGAAGTTCAGCTCTTTTGCCTGTAAAAAAAAACATACAATACCCCCCCCAACATTACAACCCACCACCCACATACCCCTAATCTAACCCAAACCCCCCTTAAATAAACCTAACACTAAGCCCCTGAAGATCATCCTACCTTGTCTTCACCTCACCGGGTATCACCGATCGGTCCTGGCTCCAAAATCTTCATCCAACCCAAGCGGGGGATGGCGATCCTTCATCCGGTGGCTGAAGAGGTCCAGAAGAGGCTCCAAAGTCTTCATCCTATCCGGGAAGAAGAGTAGATCCGGACCGCTAACCATCATCTTCCAAGCGGCATCTTCTATCTTCATCCGATGAGGACCGGCTCCATCCTGAAGACCTCCACCGCCGACCCATCTTCATCCGGCGACGTCCAACTGAAGAATGACGGTTCCTTTAAGGGACGTCATCCAAGATGGCGTCCCTCGAATTCCGATTGGCTGATAGGATTCTATCAGCCAATCGGAATTAAGGTAGGAATATTCTGATTGGCTGATGGAATCAGCCAATCAGAATCAAATTCAATCCGATTGGCTGATCCAATCAGCCAATCAGATTGAGCTCGCATTCTATTGGCTGTTCCGATCAGCCAATAGAATGCGAGCTCAATCTGATTGGCTGATCAGCCAATCGGTGATACCCGGTGAGGTGAAGACAAGGTAGGATGATCTTCAGGGGCTTAGTGTTAGGTTTATTTAAGGGGTGATCCCCGGTGATACCCGGTGAGGTGAAGACAAGGTAGGATGATCTTCAGGGGCTTAGTGTTAGGTTTATTTAAGGGGGGTTTGGGTTAGATTAGGGGTATGTGGGTGGTGGGTTGTAATGTTGGGGGGGGTATTGTATGTTTTTTTTTACAGGCAAAAGAGCTGAACTTCTTGGGGCATGCCCCGCAAAGGGCCCTGTTCAGGGCTGGTAAGGTAAAAGAGCTTTGAACTTTAGTAATTTAGAATAGGGTAGGGCATTTTTTATTTTGGGGGTCTTTGTTATTTTATTAGAGGGCTTAGAGTAGGTGTAATTAGTTTAAAATTGTTGTAATATTTTTCTTATGTTTGTAAATATTTTTTTATTTTTTGTAACTTAGTTCTTTTTTATTTTTTGTACTTTAGTTAGTTTATTTCATTGTAGTTATTTGTAGGTATTGTATTTAATTAATTTATTGATAGTGTAGTGTTAGGTTTAATTGTAGGTAATTGTAGGTATTTTATTTAATTAATTTAATGATAGTATAGTGTTAGGTTTAATTGTAACTTAGGTTAGGATTTATTTTACAGGTAATTTTGTAATTATTTTAACTATTTTAGCTATTAAATAGTTCTTAACTATTTAATAGCTATTGTACCTGGTTAAAATAAATACAAAGTTACCTGTAAAATAAATATTAATCCTAAAATAGCTATAATATAATTATAATTTATATTGTAGCTATATTAGGATTTATTTTACAGGTAAGTATTTAGCTTTAAATAGGAATAATTTATTTAATAAGAGTTAATTCATTTCGTTAGATTTAAATTATTTTTAAGTTAGGGGGGTGTTAGTGTTAGGGTTAGACTTAGCTTTAGGGGTTAATACATTTATTAGAATAGCGGTGAGCTCCGGTCGGCAGATTAGGGGTTAATAATTGAAGTTAGGTGTCAGCGATGTTAGGGAGGGCAGATTAGGGGTTAATACTATTTATTATAGGGTTAGTGAGGCGGATTAGGGGTTAATAACTTTATTATAGTAGCTGTGTGGTCCGCTCGGCAGATTAGGGGTTAATAAGTGTAGGCAGGTGGAGGCGACGTTGAGGGGGGCAGATTAGGGGTTAATAAATATAATATAGGGGTCGGCAGTGTTAGGGGCAGCAGATTAGGGGTACATAAGGATAACTTAAGTAGCGGCGCTTTGCGGTCGGCAGATTAGGGGTTAATTATTGTAGGTAGCTGGCTGCGACGTTGTGGGGGGCAGGTTAGGGGTTAATAAATATAATATAGGGGTCGGCGGTGTTAGGGGCAGCAGATTAGGGGTACATAAGGATAACGTAGGTGGCGTTCGGCAGATTAGGGGTTAAAAAAATTTAATCGAGTGGCGGCGATGTGGGGGGGGCTCGGTTTAGGGGTACATAGGTAGTTTATGGGTGTTAGTGTACTTTAGAGTACAGTAGTTAAGAGCTTTATGAACCGGCGTTAGCCCAGAAAGCTCTTAACTACTGACTTTTTTCTGCGGCTGGAGTTTTGTCGTTAGAATTCTAACGCTCACTTCAGCCACGACTCTAAATACCGGAGTTAGAAAAATCCCATTGAAAAGATAGGATACGCAATTGACATAAGGGGATCTGCGGTATGAAAAAGTCGCGGCTGAAAAGTGAGCGTTAGACCCTTTTTTGAGTGACTCCAAATACCGGAGGTAGCCTAAAACCAGCGTTAGGAGCCTCTAACGCTGGTTTTCACGGCTACCGCCAAACTCTAAATCTAGGCCTCGGTATTCTTAGTTGAAAGCTTAACCTAGGGGGTTCATATGCTAATTTCTTAGACCTTGAAGCCCACCTCTTTTCAGATTGCATTTTAACAGTTTTTCACCACTAGAGGGTGTTAGGTCACGAATTTCATATAGATAACACTGTGCTCGTGCACGTGAAGTTATCTGGGAGCAGGCACTGATTGGGTAGACTGCAAGTCTGTCAAAAGAACTGAAAAAAGGGGCAGTTTGCAGAGGCTTAGATACAAGATAATCACAGAGGTTAAAAGTATATTAATATAACTGTGTTGGTTATGCAAAACTGGGGAAAGGGTAATAAAGGGATTATCTATTATCGCCTAGTTATAAATATATATATCATTTATATATATATATATATATATACACATCTTTAGACATCTATATGTATGGATCTCTATGTTAAAGCCCTTTGCCCTTTTTTTCCTAATACCGGAGACGTCATATCTTTGAGCCCTTATAACGTTTTTGCTCAATATTTGTTTAATATTATTTTTATTAGATGGTGTGATTTTAAGTGTAATTGTGACTTTTGTGATATTTTTTTGTTTCGCAAAACAGTTAACCAGAGCTCTTAGGATGTGGCAATCATTTATTTAGCGTTTACTTTCAACTTGTAATACGAGCAGTAAACCCTATGATAAACCCCTTTTCGCTCATGCGTAATTGTTAAAGCACCACACATAATCTGGCCCTCTATCATTAAACTTGGAAGGCACACATAGGGCCAGCAGAACATTACAAGCGCCTGCTTGCTGCAAGTGGTGAGGAGTAGTAGAATCCAAATGCTAACCACAGTACTACTAGTACTACAGAGAGACAGTCAGGCCTTCTGTAAAACTGGTAAAAAGCTTTTACAGGGATTGTTCTTGCTTAGCGGCTCAAAGAGAATTATTAGACAGTATGCAACAATTTTAACAGCGTTTACTTAAAACATTCTAATACAAAATAATGTCATGCACTAGTTCATTGGCAAATACAGCTTTTGCATTGGTGAGCTTAGATAACTATGTTTTTAACACCCATAAAGGGATTATAAATTTATATGATGGTAAATCCCCTCTTGGGAGCCAAAATGTTACAGGCAGCTAATGAGCGGGACAAAGCAACTCAGCCAATCAGAAGCAGCCGTTGAGCAACCTTGACAATTACAGCTTTGCAGCTCCGAAATGGAACTCTAAACAAATAATGATCATAGGATGTTCACTAATGCTAACATGTTTGCATTAGAATGTCCCTTTAAACATGTTAATATTTTTTTTAACAGGAAGAAACGATTAATTGCTGTTCTTTCATACATATGGATGACAACATTTGCACACCATGACCTAGAGCAAGTCTTTATTTATAGCGACAGAGTTACAGAACATTTGCTATTAATAGTAATGAAAAAGCCAGCACACCTAAGCTACCCAAAAGTTTTCAGCTCAGGCAGTGCAGAAGATCCAAATAATGTATTCTCTAACTTGAAATAGTCCCCTCCTTACTTTAACTCTAACATCCAATCATATGATCCGCTTCAATTGCAAATAACCCTAACAACCCTGACCTGCTTTCCCCCACTGATATTACCCTAACCATGACCTCCCCCATTGTAAATAACTTTAACCTCCACTGAACCAGTCCTGATTAACAAAACAATCATGAAAATTTTAAACAACTTTCTAATTTACTACTATTATCTAATTTACTTCATTTTCTTGATATTCTTTGTTGAAAAAAATATCTAGATAGGCTCACTAGCTGCTGATTGGTGGCTGTACAAAAATGCCTTGTATGATTGGCTCATCCATGTGCATTGCTATTTCTTCAACAAAGGGTATCTAGAAAAAGAAGCAAATTGTTTGTTGTTTAAAATTGTATTCTCTATCTGAATCATGAAAGAAACATTTTGGGTTTAGTGTCCCTTTAAATATGGGAACCCTTAAGAAGAACTGGAACTATGTAAGAATCAACAAGAAGATGTTTATCAGAAGAGGCTAAGGAATGAGTTTTTTTTAAACTGATTTTGTATTTTTATTTTTCACTAAATGTAGGGGGAAGGTGAGGTGCTTTATGTGTGCGTAGGAGAAGGAGATGGTGTAGCTGGGGTTACCTATTAGGGTAAAGTGAAGGAGGTTAGATTTAGTGGGGGAACTTGTAGAATTTTTTTCACATTACAGAAGGAGTGGTAGATACTTGCAACCACCTCCAGTCTGAAGTGGTAGGATAGGTAATTAAAGTAAGCTTTGCATATGCATTAGGTTATTCTGTAAGTTAAATACATCTGTTTTTTTGAATGGGCAAGCAACAAATCTCATACCTATTATTCAATATTCTATGCACATTTATTATTTTTTAGCATGTTTGATATTTATCATTTTGCACATTTGCAATTGCAAATAACCTTAACCATAACCCAAATTTAGCCCACTAATATTAATCCTAACCATGACCTCTTCCACTGTTAAACTTTTGTCATTCGTTTACGTCTTTGTACAACCTTGCAATAAATGTTGGCACTTTATAAATAAAATATAATAATAATAGACGGATTGTTATAGTCAGAGAATAAGACAAATCACTTTGTCATCTTTGTTTTTTTCTGAAAAAATATGCAGCATTCCCAGCATGCCCTGCTGTAAATGAGAGAACGGGTAATATTCCCTTTTAAAGTGTCACTAAATCCTTTTAGTAATTAGCAAAGAAGCTAAAAAAATTGAATAAATAAGGTGCAGTGTTAGCACTGTCATGTGTAACAAGAGAACAATGTGTGTGCAAATGAGACAGCCACTCAGGAATATTTCCATCCTGACATAATCGTTTTCAAAATGTTTTTTTTTTTTTCAGACATAAAATGGAAAAAATTCAGCTAATGCAAATGATCAAAATTATACCCATCACCCTCCCTCTAATCTGCCCCATTTATTCTGCCTTGTTACCCTCTCTCACTGGTGCTGCTCTCACTCTGCTGTCTTTTTCTAACATATTTTTCCTGGATTTTCTTTTAAACCATTCTCTCTAGAACTCAAATTTGTTTTCCTAAATTCCTCTTATGCAGGTGTCTCTTGACTCCTTATATTTGTGCCGCTACCATTTCAACTTTAATTCCTCTCTGCTATTTTAAATTTATAGCAATTTGCACTATATTCTGGTTGTACTTCTTTCTATTCTCACTTATTTCTTGTTGCCTGCTTTCCATCTGTTTTTCCCCCCTCTACCGACCCTTACCATCTTATTTGTTGCTATTCAGCTGCCATTTTATTTATTTTTCATATTATTTTGTTTTATTTTCATATTATTTTGTTTTAATATTGTATTTTAATATTATTTTAATATTTTTTTTAATATTATTTTATTTTAATTTATTTTAATATTTTATTTTAATGTAATTTTTATTTTATTTTTATATTTTATTTTTTATTTTAATATTATTAAGAGCATACTTATTTATGCAACTTTTCCTTTTACTATCAAATTTGCTTTATTCTTTTAGTATCCTTTGTTGAGGAAGCAGCAATACACTTCTGTAAGCTTATCAAACACATTAAGTGAGCCAATGACAAGAGGTATATATATGCAGTCACCAATCAGCATCTAGCTCCCAGTAGTGCATTGTTGCTCCTGAGCTGACCTATGTATGCTTTTCAACAGAAGTAAATAGGAAAGTTATTTTAAATTCTATGCTCTGTCTGAATCATGAAAGTTTTATTTTGATTTTACTGTCCCTTTAAGGTTCATATCAATGTAGATAATACAGACAAAGCATATAAATAAAGGGCCTCTTATGATGATACTAAGTGTGTGGGACTCTAATGTGAAATAAAGTATAATTTTTAAATAAATGATACTGTTATACCAACCATTTGTATGTTGTAGGACTGCCACAAGCAGAGGTTCTGCCCTGCTATCCCTATCAGTTCAGGGCAAATGTCCTGGTTTCCAGAGACAGGTCATAGACTGCCCCTGCTCTGTCCAAGGCACGCACCAACTCTGCTAAACCCAGCCCACTACACACCCAACCCTCATCATGTTGGGAGGTATTATAGTGCGATATATCAGATGGGGTCTCTAACTTAATGAGCATGTGCACACTTACTTATATGTGCCTCGCTGGTATCTAAACCTGGGGGAAGAGTCCTAATTATTTAGGGGCAAGGCTGTGTGATCAAGGACAGAGTTAGGGCAAAACATGGATGGGATTGGGACATGATATGGAAGGGTTAAGGTGGACTGGGGTGACTAGGCATTTATAGGCAGGTATTATGTAGTTCCACAAATCACTTTGTTAAACCAGGAGTGATAAAAGAAATAGCAGGAAAGGGTTCCTGAAACTAGACTATCCGATAAACTATGGAGTGATTGGGAGTACTGCATCTCCTTTCTAGATTACTTAAAGGGACTTGAAACCCAACATTTTTCTTTCATGACTCAGATAGGGAATATAATTTTAAACAACATTCCAATTTACATCTACAGGGAGTGCAGAATTATTAGGCAAATGAGTATTTTGACCACATCATCCTCTTTATGCATGTTGTCTTACTCCAAGCTGTATAGGCTCGAAAGCCTACTACCAATTAAGCATATTAGGTGATGTGCATCTCTGTAATGAGAAGGGGTGTGGTCTAATGACATCAACACCCTATATCAGGTGTGCATAATTATTAGGCAACTTCCTTTCCTTTGGCAAAATGGGTCAAAAGAAGGACTTGACAGGCTCAGAAAAGTCAAAAATAGTGAGATATCTTGCAGAGGGATGCAGCACTCTTAAAATTGCAAAGCTTCTGAAGCGTGATCATCGAACAATCAACCGTTTCATTCAAAATAGTCAACAGGGTCACAAGAAGCGTGTGGAAAAACCAAGGCGCAAAATAACTGCCCATGAACTGAGAAAAGTCAAGCGTGCAGCTGCCAAGATGCCACTTGCCACCAGTTTGGCCATATTTCAGAGCTGCAACATCACTGGAGTGCCCAAAAGCACAAGGTGTGCAATACTCAGCGACATGGCCAAGGTAAGAAAGGCTGAAAGACGATTACCACTGAACAAGACACACAAGCTGAAACGTCAAGACTGGGACAAGAAATATCTCAAGACTGATTTTTCTAAGGTTTTATGGACTGATGAAATGAGAGTGAGTCTTGATGGGCCAGATGGATGGGCCCGTGGCTGGATTGGTAAAGGGCAGAGAGCTCCAGTCCGACTCAGACGCCAGCAAGGTGGAGGTGGAGTACTGGTTTGGACTGGTATCATCAAAGATGAGCTTGTGGGGCCTTTTCGGGTTGAGGATGGAGTCAAGCTCAACTCCCAGTCCTACTGCCAGTTTCTGGAAGACACCTTCTTCAAGCAGTGGTACAGGAAGAAGTCTGCATCCTTCAAGAAAAACATGATTTTCATGCAGGACAATGCTCCATCACACGCGTCCAAGTACTCCACAGCGTGGATGGCAAGAAAGGGTATAAAAGAAGAAAATCTAATGACATGGCCTCCTTGTTCACCTGATCTGAACCCCATTGAGAACCTGTGGTCCATCATCAAATGTGAGATTTACAAGGAAGGAAAACAGTACACCTCTCTGAACAGTGTCTGGGAGGCTGTGGTTGCTGCTGCACGCAATGTTGATGGTGAACAGATCAAAACACTGACAGAATCCATGGATGGCAGGCTTTTGAGTGTCCTTGCAAAGAAAGGTGGCTATATTGGTCACTGATTTGTTTTTGTTTTGTTTTTGAATGTCAGAAATGTATATTTGTGAATGTTGAGATGTTATATTGGTTTCACTGGTAAAAATAAATAATTGAAATGGGTATATATTTGTTTTTTGTTAAGTTGCCTAATAATTATGCACAGTAATAGTCACCTGCACACACAGATATCCCCCTAAAATAGCTATAACTAAAAACAAACTAAAAACTACTTCCAAAACTATTCAGCTTTGATATTAATGAGTTTTTTGGGTTCATTGAGAACATGGTTGTTGTTCAATAATAAAATTAATCCTCAAAAATACAACTTGCCTAATAATTCTGCACTCCCTGTATTATCTAATTTGCTTCATTCAATAGATATTCTTTGTTGAAGAAATAGCAATGCACATGGGCGAGCCAATCACATGAGGCATCTATGTGCAGCCACCAATCAGCAGCTACTGAGCCTATTTAGATATGTTTTTCAACAAAGGATAACAAGGTAATGAAGCAAATTAGATAATAGAAGTAAATTGGAAAGTTGTTTAAAATTGTATGTTCTTTCTAAATCATGAAAGAGAAAATGTGGGTTTAGTGTCCCTTTAAGGATCCTAGAATCGGAACTTTAGTCCACTATTTGTTCAGTAATGGAAAAATGAAACCAGTAAAGTGTGACGCTCGTGGGATACTCCTCTATCAGACCAAACTCAGCCAGTAGTCTTGTTATCCCAGCGTTGAGTCGGAATGATAGGGAATATCCCAGAGCAGAGAAAGTTGACTTCCCTTCCCTTCAACATGACTTCCCTTCAACATTATCAGTGATATACCACACATAACATGCCCTAAGGCAGTGCTTGACAAACCCAGGGGCCAGAACGCCACTGGTGCATTGAAATTAGGCCCTGGCTCCCTGGATTGCAGTCCCAAGACACCAATGGGTGCTCCCACTTTCCCCTCCTGTCGTACCTAAAATTTAGCTTGGTGAGACTGGATCCTTTCTAGGCCTTGCAGCTGTGAAATACAAATTAAACTTTTAGTGTGTTATATAATGTATGAGTGTGTGCACTGCCAATCGTCAGGACAGAGAAGATCATTTCATTTTTTTTTAAATTAAATATCGCCGGACACATGGATTGTGAGACTAGCAAGACTAATTAGGCAATTTGTCAAGGGGTCTGACTATACTCATAACATCGGGCCCTTATTGAGTATGTGATTTCTCTAGATACAGCATGTATTTGAATAAAACTACTCAATGCCCTTCAAAATAGAAGATTTAGCACTGGTACAATTTAAAAATGTATCAAAACTTGTTTAAAAATATTTAAAGCAGGAAAAAGTGGTGAAGAGGGTACACAAGGTGCACAATAACTCTACATATAAAATACACTAATTTGACTGAAAGAGGCCCCCCTCTCTCCAAACTTAGGTCTCACAAGGTTTGCAGAATCTACGCATTTCCCCTTTGGGTGTGGTCCCAAAGAAAACAGCTGGTCAGTTCAGGATGATTCACCATTTATCTCATCCAAAATGGTCATCGGTGAACGATGGTATTGATCTGGCCCTGACGGCGGTTCGTTATGCGTCCTTTGACAAGGCAGTGAGCGTGGTCAGAAAGGCGGATACGGGTGGCTTATTGGAAAAGGTAGATTTGGAGGGTTGCCATTTTCAGGGGGTTTCTTTGCAGATTTATGCCTACCCATAGGCTGTTCTATTTCATGCTTGTACTTCGAGAAATTTAGTTCCTTTGTGGAATGTGAGAGAAAAGCGGGTCAGAATTCAATAGTCCATTATTTGGACAATTTTTTGTTTGTGGGGTCGGCTGACTCTAGGGATTGTGAGCTATTATTCGAAACATTTGTGGAAACTGCCGAGCAGTTTGGGATCCCGATAGCGGGTGAGAAGACCAAGGGTCCGGTGACCACTTTAAGCTTTCTGGGGATCCAGATTGATTCGGAAAGGATGGAGCGCTCTCTTCCTCTGGAGAAGGTGGAGGATCTGAGTTTGGTCATTTCGGGGGTGCTATGTAAGGGATAGGTGACATTGAGGGAGTTGCAGTCACTCTTGGGCAAACTAAATTTTGCCTGTTGAGTGATCCCGGTGGGGAGAGTCTTTGGGAGGAGGCTATCTTTGCCAACTGCGGGCCTGAAGGCACCGCACCATAGGGTCCATCTTTCAAAGATATGAAGGAGGATTTGCAGGTAAGTTTGGTGTTTTTGGAGGAGTTCAATGGGCGATCATTTATTTAGGAAGTGGCAGTGTCAGATGACGAGCTTCACCTGTATATGAATGCGTCCAGGGGGCATGGCTTTGAGGCATACCTGGACGGCATGTGGTGTGCTGATACCTGGCCTATGAGTTGGAAAGAAGAAGGCTTGACCAGGAACTTGGTGTTCCTGGAATTGTTTCCGTTGGTGGTGGCAGTGATGGTGTGGAAGGAGATCTTGGGGAACTGGAAGGTAATGTTTAATTGGACAATTTGGGGGTTGTCCATAAGCTAACGGTACTTGTGATTTGGCTCCTTTGGGTGCTTATATTGGAGTGTTTGAGGGGGAATATGTTTTTTTCGGGGCGGTTCATTTGCCCAGAAAACAGAATATAATTGCTGACTCTCTTTTCTGATTGCAGTTGGAGAGATTTTAAAACACGGAGGCGGAGGAGGAGGGGGCGAGATCCCCTCGTGAGTTGTGGCAGATGAACTTTATAGAGGTTTGAAGTTAGCAAGAGGGGCTTTAACCCACAATACTTAGAAGGCATATGTTCCATTGTGGGTGAGATGGTTTGAAAGAATGGGGAAGGGTGGTGGCAGGATGTCCATAAGCAGGAGAGTGACATGCCTAGTGGAGTGGATTGAGGAATGGAAGGAGGCGGGATGTCAAAAGTCATGGTAACAAGGCAGGTGGCGGCATTAGCCTTTCTTTTCAAATTACTAAGGTGGGGTGATCTGACGAAGGAATTCTTGGTCAAATTATCTGTTAGAGGAATCTGTAAAGGTCGACAAGAGTCGTTCGTTAGTTTTCTTGTTACTGAAGAGAGAGGTGAAGCCTTTGCCAGAAGTTTGTAAATCAAAGTTTGAGTATTGTTTATTTAGAGTTGCCTTTGTTTTGGCCTTTTTTTGGAGCATTTAGGGTTTAGAGTTAGTTGGGGTAAATAAGAAAGATCCTTGGGGATATTGGGATGAATGAGGTGATGGTGATTGGTCAGGAGCTGTTGATATGGTTGTGAAAATCTAAAATTGACCAGGAGGGGAAGGGAAAGATGATACATTTGTTTGCCATAGGGGGAGAATGCTGTCCAGTAGGGGCGGTGTTGGAGTATTTAAAATGGCATCCACTAGGTGGGAGGCCTTTTTTGAAGCATGAGGATGGCTGCGTATTATCGAAGTATCAGTTTGGGGCGGTGCTGGATAGGGCTTTGGAAGTAGCGGGTGTGAGCCCAAAGGATTTTGGCTGCCATTCATTCGAAATTGGAGCTGCAACGGAGGTGTATGAGCTGGGTTTGAGTGAGAAAGTGGTAAAGAATGTGGGGAAGTGGAGATCGAGGTGTTACAAAGGTTATGTTAGGCCGAATCTGAGAGTTTAGTGTTTTGTGTCTCCTAACAGGTCCTTTGCATTGTTGGATAGTGGGCCACTCGTATATTTATTGGAGGAAAGTCGGCAGCAGTGAAAGATTCTGGGATCCAACTGTGCCTTCCTGTGGACCAAGTTTTGGTTAGATGGTTTGGGGTGAGAGGTCTTAGATGGGATGGAGAAGTTGGCATGACAAAACAGACTAAAGATAACAGATACATTTTTAATATGTAGTAACTCATTATAGCCTTTTTATTCTACAAACTCATGTCCCATTCTCTATTAATCCCTATAGGGGTAATGGTTCGTAATTTGTATGTCCAATACATTTCTTGTTTTAACAGTAGTTTGTTCCGATCTCTATCCCTTACTGGACGTTTAATTATGTCAATAACTTTTACGCTCAAGTTAAATACATTAGTCATATGAATGGAATAATGATGTCTTGCTACTGCTGAGTCCTTACTATAATTCTTTGTATCCCTAATATGTTCTCTCACCCTTGACCTAAATTGTCTGGAGGTTTGACCTGTGTACTGTTGTTTAAAAATGTTACACTCTTAAAGGTACACAACGTACTCAGTTCTACAGTTAGCAAAAACATATGATCTCAAAGGTCTCCTGGGTAGAAGAACTCCTAAACGTGTTCCCCGGACTAATGACATCACAGGTTAAACATGTCCCAGTTCCACATCCAAAGTTGCCTTTCCTATTTAGCCAATTTCTACTTAAATTATTTTTACTTGTTACAAGGCTAGGTGACAACTGGTTGGACAAAGTAGGAGCTTTCTTCGGTACAAATTTACAAGAGTCAATTACCCCACTCAGTATCTCATCCTGTCTCAGAATATACAGATTCCTTTTAAAAAATTTGCAAACCTTATTAAACTGCTCAGAATACTCAGTTGAGAAAACACACAGAAGACAGCCGCTGCAAAGACTCCGAAAATAGGTATGAGCTGGACGCCACCGGAAGTGCAACACACAGCCCTGAGAGGTGCACACTGAATGCAGCTGAGCTGGCCCTGCGTGAACAAAAGAAGATGGGGAGCAGTACAAGGAGAACACCAAAAGAAAGTTAAAAAAATGCTTTTATTGAATCATCTAAAAAATAGGGCAGAAAGCAACACAGAACTCCTTACGCATTTCGTGCCGACACAGGGCACTTAATCATAGGAATGATGGTCAAGTCCAGCCTCCCCTAATAAGGGCAAGACTAGCTAATCACCAGTACAGAAAATTTAAAACGACATACTATAAAAAAATCATGCCAATTTAGACATTGAAAGTGCCCAAACATATGATCGCAGGAATGGAAAGCAGTCATTGAGACAAAGGATATGAAAAAACACAATTTAAACATACATAATTAATGCATTATAATCAGATGGTACATATATAACCCAGTATTTCACTATGCATATATTTAAGCCTAGTTCGTATCGCAAATCTAGAAAGTAACATAGTAGAGGAACCGTTTAACTTTGAATTGTTCTTGGAATATTTGAATGACAATGGTTTAAATCTAAAATTTATTGGGGAATACCAAGATGATACCATTATTTTTTTGGATCTTAGCTTAGTGGGTAATGCTATTTAGGGAAGGATACTAACTGACACATTCCGTAAACCAACAGCAGGTAACATGATATTACATGCAAAGTCATGTCACCCCCCACCTAATAAGATCTATACCTAGGGGTCAATTATTACGCCTTTGAAGAAATACATATTCTGATGAGTCTTTTCACAGCTAGGCTGAGGCATTGATAGAGAGATTGAGGAACAGAGGATACAGTGAAAAATTACTCAATACCCTTGCAGAAGTAAATAAATATACACAATTGGATTTAATTAACAATTCAAATAGAAAAGAAAGGGAATTCCATAACTCAATTGTTTTCTCAACTGAGTACTCAGTTTAATAAGGTTTGCAAAATTTTGAAAAGGAATCAGTATATTCTGAGAAAGGATGAGATACGAGTGGGGTAATTGACTCTTGGTAATTTGTACCAAAGAAAGCTCCTACTTTGTCCAACAAGTTGTCACCTAGCCTTGTAACAAATAAAAAGAATTTAAGTAGAAATTGGCTAAATAGGAAAGGCAACTTTAGATGTTGAACTGGCCCATGTTTAATATGTGATGTCATTAGTCTGGGGAACACGTTTAGGAGTTCTTCTACCCAGGAGACCTTTGAGATCAAATGTTATGCTAACTGTAGAACTGAGTACGTTGTGTACCTTTTAGAGTGTAACATTTGTAAGCAACAGTACACAGGTCAAACCTTCAGACAACTTAGGTTAAGGGTGAGAGAACATATTAGGGATACCAAGAATTATAGTAAGGACTCAGCAGTAGCAAGACATCATTATTCCATTCATATGACTAATGCATTTAACATGAGCGTAAAAGTTATTGACATAATTAAACGTCCAGTAAGGGTTAGAGATCAGAACAAACTTCTGTTAAAACAAGAAATGTATTGGAGATACAAATTATGAACCATTATCCCTATAGGGATTAATAGAGAATGGGGCATGAGTTTGTTTGTAGAATAAAAAGACTATAATGAGTTACTAGATAGTATAAAATGTATGCGCTATCTTTAATCTGTTTGGACACAACACATACTTGCTTATTATCATAGTATTTGCTACATGAAAGATTTCGGGCTATGTTTAGCATTTGAAGAGAAATATGTTACTTTCTAGATTTGCAATACGATCTAGGCTTAAATATATGCGTAGTGAAATACTGGGTTATATGTACCATCTTATAATAATGCATTAATTATCTATGTTTAAACTGTGTTTTTTGTCTCATATCATTGTCTCAATGACTGCTTTCCATTCCTGCAATCATATGTTTGTGCACTTTCAATGTCTAAATTGGCATGTTTTTTTATAGTATGTCGTTTTAAATTGTTATGTACTAGTGATTTGCTAGTATCGCCCTTATTAGGTGAACACACTACCTTCCACAACATAATCACAGGTTTGACATATGTGATGTCTACACTTAAAAACGCCTTTTCTGCCTGCTAACCATGTTTGTTTGTTAATGTTAGGTAACAAGGAACGGGATACATCGTTGCCAATTGTTTTTCCTCTTTTCAATACAAAGTTGCATCCCTCTTTCACTACTTCTTTTAAGATGGGGTCTGAGTCCCTTTCTCTTCAACCCCTTTAGGACCTGCCTTACCCAGAACACTTTGGTCACGTCACATAAACCCAAAATCTTAAACCTGAAAGCATGGGCAGACAGTCTACTGTCCATGGTTGCAGAGGACATGCCAGTACTACCCCAATGCCATAACCATTCTAATAGGCAGCCCTTAAGGTCGTCCTCTCCCTCTCGTATCCCCTTCAAAGCTATCCATTCCTCCCACTCACCCCATACTCTAACATAAGCAGACCAAGTACCTGGAGCTAAGGAATCCTTCACCAGTCCAGCCAATCCTCCTTCCCAAGCCTTCACAGCTGATTCGGACACTGGCACCCTACTGCATCCGCATGAAGAGCCAACTCAAAAAACTCCTCCACTGGAAACGAGACAAAGCATCAGCAATAGAGTTACTCGCCCCAGGGATATGTTTGGCCCTAACCAAAACATTCATGTGCAAGCACCTCAAAACCAACAGTTTCAATAGCCGTAATACAGGTGAAGAAGAAGCTGAGAGGCTGTTCAAAGCAGATACCACCCCCATGTTATCAGTGTGGAACAGGACAGATTAATTCAGCAGCTCCTTCACCCACACAAACAGAGCCACTATTATCGGAAACAGTTCCAGGAAAACCAGGTTACGAATTAAGTCCTCCAAAACCCATGGTTACACACCAATGACCTTGAAAATAGGCCCCAAAACCGTGCCCACCAGCTGCATCAGTCACCAGGTCTCATTCTACATTCGACACCATGTAGTCATGGAACAAAGCTGACCCATTAAAATCACTCAGGAACCTCAGACATATTATCAAATCATCCTTAATCTCCCGGGATAACCTCACAAAATGATGAGCCTTAAGGACCTTGGACGTCGCCAAAGACAGTCTCCTGCTGAAAACCCTCCCAATGGGGATAATCCTACATGCAAAATTCAATTTGCCTAAAAGAGACTGAATTTCCCTCAAAGTCACTTTGGAAAAGCTAAGGAAGTGTTGAATCATGCCCACTATATCAGCAATCTTGTCATGGGGCAGCCTACACTCCATGTTCACCGGGCCCTCTCCCTTGCCACTTGATAACATACGTCCCTCAATTTAACACATACCTCCGATCCAGCCGGGCCCACATACAAAAAATCATTGAGGTAGTGGACCACCGACAAATAACCCGACTGAACCCGAACCACCCATTCTAGGAACATGCTAAAACACTCAAACTGAGAGCACGAGATAGAACACTCCATGGGAGGGCAGAGGTCTATGTAATAGGCACCATTGAAGTAACAGCCCAGTAAATAGTGTGACGTAGGGTAAACCGGCAACAACCAAAAAGCTGCTTAAATATAAATTTTGGCTAGCAACACCAAATGGCCAGCCTATTTTACCAGTATGACTGCAAAATCAAAAGATATATATGATACTGATGCAAGCTCTTGAGGGATACCGTCGTTCACCGAACCCCCTTTAGAGAAAGAGAGATGGTGGTTTATTTTGAACTTTCCGGGATCCTTCTTTGGGACCACCCCAAGTGGTGAAATACGCAAATGAGAAATTAGAGGTTCCCAGAAAGGACCCGCCATATGCCCCAATGCCACCTCTTTATCAAGTTTTTCTTGAACCACTTCGGGCCAATCCCTAGCCAATTTTAGATTACCCTTAAATTGGACCACACCCCCAGTAGATGGAATTCTAAACCCAAACTCAAACCCATGCCACAATAGCACTACTTTGTCCTTACACCCTCTCCTTTTAGCGTACCTGGCGAGCCACCATTCCATCACACTTTCCCTCACTGGGGTTGCCCCCTTTCTCAGGCAGCTAAGAGATCCCTCTGGCCTTACCTTTATGGAAGCAGAGAAGGAATGTGCGCCCCCACACCCCAAGCACTCATGTCTAAACTTGCAGGAGGAACCCCATTTGCACACATTCTCATTGAATGCAAAACAGAATCCTTTTTTAATTGGTGCCGACAGTCCCCCTTGCGGTTGACCGCCGGCCCCAGACCAAAAGGGCTGCGCAGACCGAAGAGGGGTCATGATCTGGAGCCAAAGGCCTATATCCCTATCGTCCAACTGCATCTCTGGCTTAACAGATTGGCGTTGCCGAAACTGTTCATCATAGGCCCACCAGGCAATCCCCCCGTACATCCTTGGTGCAGCCGCGATCTTGTCTAAATAGCAGAAGAGCGCCTGGTCAGGGAACTTTTCCAGCCATCACACTGGCATAGATGACAAAAGCCTAGAACCAGTTGGTAACTTTCTGTAGCACTTTTTCCACTCCTCCTCCTCCTCTTTTTTTGCTGAATCCTTTTTGGAATCCTCAGGGATTTCAAAAGATTGATCCAAAGGCAAAAGGGAAAACAATTCTATGAACTCCCTCTTACATATTTTCTCCCTTATTTCCGTAGTCAGATGCATGCCCAAAGGACCAATGGAGCAAAGACAGGGCCATGATAAGGTGGTGTCGCTATCTTAAGCTCAGGCCCCCCTGCCGCCTTGACCATGCCACTGGCAGCGGCAGCAGCCAGAACCGTACTGCTCTTTCCCCCAGGTACACTCACCCCAGCAACTCCCTGACCCACCAAAGTCACCCCCTCAGGGATAGCACCGACCACAGATGCCTCAGGAGGCAGCCATGCACTGGCCACTGCCGGGATCACCAGCGACCCAGCTCCTTCAATCTTGGCCAATAGGTCCCTCAACCCAGCCACTATCGTTCCTGAAACAGAATCCCCCACACACACATTCACACCCCCTTGCTCCCTGAATCCTTGACCCACCACATCAGACCCACATGCACCTGTCCATACATCTGTATCCCGCGTGGGCCAACCCATCCATTGCATACTGTTTTCTCTGGAACCCACTACCGCTTGGTTCCGTAGCCATCTCCTGTTGATTCGGCCGCTGCATAGGATCATGTAATAAAGGCATATATGATATGCCCCCCCCCCCCACTGGAAAGGCCAAGCAAACCAGCCGTAGCCCCTCCCCTTCCCCTCTTCAGTGCTGTAGCACCTGCTCCACCCGGCCAAACTTCTTCAGACCCATATTTTCTACATTGCCTGCCTCTAGCTGCCAACCAACACCCTCCAGGCCGTGTCCGCCATCTAGAAATACCCGTAGCTCCCCTAGGCATATTAAAATGTCCCCTGCCCCCTTTACACTGATGGCCGTGACGAGGCCCCTGGCCATACTCACCAATGACCTCAAGTCCACCCCATCAGCATGTTCCTCACTCAGAATGCCGTTTCCAGTCTGATGGACTCGGTCCAGGAATCCTGTAGGCCACAAGAGTCTCTTGTATGGCCGTCACCCCTAGTAGTACGAAGGCTGGAAGAAGTCCCAGGCCGTGACTCCTCTCCCCTCACATCTGAAACACAAATGCCCATGAGTTAAAAGACAAGAACAACATCCCTCCCACCATGTACATGCCCAGGGCCATCCCCACTCAAATCCCCCAACCGGCCATCCCCACTCAAATCCCCCAACCGGTCCCCACATGCATGAAGATCTTCCCTAGCAACCAACTCAACCCTTGTATGTCCCTGTGGCCTACCCTGAGTAGGGGTAGGAGGAACCACTTTGTTCCCAAGGGGAATCCAAGCAAAGGGTCATATCCTCTAAGTCCTCCCAGGTATCAAACCTCCCCAGTGAACCAGGATTACCCTCCCCGCCAACCACATATACTGAAGAGGAACCCCCTTGGGCCGAGCTGACTTCCAGTCTGCCATGATTCACCACCCCCTGACCTATATCCTCCAAATCAACCACTTGCACGGACTGCTTACCCCACACCACACTCCTACTGGTTTGACTGGGGCAGGAACTCTGGTCCAGATCACTTTAACTGTGCCACTGCCCCGACACCGGGTCCTCTGCGGCCACGTGACCACCCATGGCCGACTTTGCAGTCACCGTCCAACACCCAGGACTAGGGCTGTGCCTCCTTCTTCCACCAGAGCTCCGGACACTATCTGGGCTCAATAGAACAGGAGGTTTCGATCAGCGGACCGGACGGGTCCTTACCGCCACAGGATCACCTTCAACTTCTTCAACTTCTTCAACAGGGACCGGATCCTGCACTCCAGCCAGGTAGAGCCCCTTTGCTCTGCAGTGTCCCTCAGTTGAGCCAGCATGGCCTCCAGATTTGCCATGACACAAGGCTGAGCCGGAAAAAGCAGGAAGACACTGATGTCAAAGCTGTTGTCACCACAATGTTTCTATCAAGGGACTTCCTGCTTTTTCCCGCTCAGCCCCTTAAGTATGGCTACATTAAGTTCCACCCCTTCTCACCCTTTACCCAAAAACCACGGGCCTCTTCCTCCCCTAGGTCAAAGTCCCCTCCAGGTTAGCTCAGCTCCTTACAGGGACCCCTGGTCTTCAATGTTTTCACGGGCTGCTTTTCATTCCCATTCCAGCCCTGCAGCTCCCAAGTGGCACTTTAATTATGTGTTTATTTTCTTTGCTAGAGTTATATAATTAACATTGCAGAGTTGCTAGTGCTAAAATGACATGCAACAAAACAGAGCATATATATGTTTTGCAATATAATGCCCCTTTAAGTGATAAACTGTGTGTTTAAGTAAACCTTGTATAATTGTGACTGAATGTGTGTCTATGGGTGTGTGTATGAGAACATATAATTGTTACTGTGTTTGTGTAAATAAAACTATGCATGTTTGTTTGACCCTAGGTGTGTCCCTGTAATTATGACCTTGTATGTGTGACCCTGCATGCATACATTTCTGCAAATCTGAATGTGTGAGTCTGACCGTTTGGATACATCCCAAAATTAGTGGCTATGCAGTCTGTAGGTTGAGAGAGGTACCAAAGGACAAGAAGAACATTCATTTTTGATTATAGAAGAAAAATAAAAAAGTTATTTTAAAACTGCATGCTCTCTCTGAACCATGGGAGTTCACTTGGATGTCCATGATGACTCATGGTTACTATGCTCATCCATTCCCCAGTGCAGATGATGACCATTTATTCTCAACCTAGGCATTCCCCTCCCCCCATGAATTGCAGATGGGGAAGGAGACTGTAGCTCCTATCAAACCTGCTTCTTATGTCACCACATGCACCTGTGGTGACATCCCAGGGGACTGGAACTCCTTGCTGATACAAGGAGCTCTAGTAAATCCATCTGTTCTCAACCTAGGGGTTCCCCTCCCCCTCCTGCTCTGCAGATGGGAATGGAGACTGTAGCTTCTATCAGACACGCCCCTGATGTCACAACATGCACCTGTGGTGACATCATAGGGGACTGGAACTCTTTGCTGATGCAAGGAGCTCTAGGAAGTCAGCCTTGAGCTGGGGGGAGGGATTTGAAAGTCCATATCTCAGCCCTCAGACCGGGTAGAGTATCATAGAAAAGGAGATAAAAGAAGGCGCCAACATAGTGCGGTTACCAATGAGATGGGACACGCAGTGCAAATAAAGCCAAATACTCACAGGATGAAGGACACTTGAAAAGTGTCACAAGTGCCTCCTGGACCCTCAGAGTTGTCCAGCTAACTCCCACTCCACTGTGGTGGTAAGATTCCGCTCGTCTCTGCCAATTCAGGTAGCTACGCTGGTGGTCTTGGCTTATAGCCAGTGTTCCAAAAAGACTGACTTGCGGTCTACTCAGAGCAAGATGTCCAGTTTTGATCCGTGCTCTCCAAAGAGGAGTAAAACAGCAAGGCAAATGGTGGTTTGTATTGTGATGGCAAAATACAATGTTACCTCCACCTCCATGGTTACGAGAAACGTTGTGCCATTAAAGTCTTATTCATTTTAAGATTGTAGCCACGAACTTTCTTTGTCATCAACATTTGTAACATTGTATTTTGCCATCACAATACAAACCACCATTTGCCTTGCTGTTTTACTCCTCTTTGGAGAGCACGGATCAAAACTGGACATCTTGCTCTGAGTAGACCGCAAGTCAGTCTTTTTGGAACACTGGCTATAAGCCAAGACCACCAGCGTAGCTACCTGAATTGGCAGAGACGAGCGGAATCTTACCACCACAGTGGAGTGGGAGTTAGCTGGACAACTCTGAGGGTCCAGGAGGCACTTGTGACACTTTTCAAGTGTCCTTCATCCTGTGAGTATTTGGCTTTATTTGCACTGCATGTCCCATCTCATTGGTAACCGCACTATGTTGGCGCCTTCTTTTATCTCCTTTTCTATGTAGTATCCACCCCTAGGTCACCAACAGGGATCGTTTGAAGAAGTGCATGCCTCCTGTGATTTGGACAATACGCCCACCACATTTGTATAAATTTGAACTTTGATTATTGGGACGATTTCACTATATCGTAGTCACTATATCGTTGTACCTATTAACGATTCAACTATATTGCTGTGTCTATTAACAACCATTGCCTTGTATTTTAAATGCCAGTACCCCCTTTTTTAGTTAAGGAGTATACTGCCAAGACAGCACTAATTTACTATCACTATTTGTCATTTGAGTTTAGACCTAGGAATAACTTTTCTGTTTCCTACTTGGTCTTAATTTTTGAAATTATCACTTTATGATTGCCATCTGCATATACACTTTTTATTCACCTTTATATTGATAGTTGATTTTAGACCGTTGGCGCACTAATTATACACTTTTATATTTTTGATCGGGTAGAGTATCAAGTGACCCTTTATTTAAAAGAGGGGATACTGCCCTCATAAAAGGAGTTGCATGCTTATGTAAGATGCAGATTGATTGATAAGGTGCTGTTTAGCCTCAGGGGGTCTCAAATAAGAGGGTCACTTGTTCCTCTACTGCTTTCGGAGGTTGTTGCTATTTTTTGCCATTCATTTTTAATGGGACGCTATGTCGTAAAATTGTATTCCCTTTAATGGGCTGTTAAAGCTGAATTGCATAATCAACAAATTTAATTTCAAAGAAGCAGTATACTGACAGCAATCAACAATCACAAACTCATATGTATATACGGAAAACTCTTGCACATGCTCAGTAGGAACTGGTAACTCATACAAATACTGTGCACAATCTGATAATGGAAGTAAATTTGAAAGTTTTTTTTTAACAATCCTATGCTGTGTATGAAATAATAATTTCAAACATTTATATTTTTTAACTTTCATATCCCTTTACAGTATTCCCAATGACCAGCTGCGTAGTATTACATGTATTGGACTTTGTGTATGGAGAGAGATAAGATAAGGAGATCTATGCTTCCTGCAGGCTCAGCCCTTTAAATGGGCATGTTCTTACGATTTCAATGAGCAAAACTAGCTATTTCAGATACAAAAATATACCCACAAGAGTATAACTCAACAGCTGGTATAACACATTAACAGGAATTAAAAAACATTTACAGTACATTATCTCTTCGTATCTGTAACAGTGATCCTGGTAGAACTATAATAGCAGGGGCAATTAAGTGGAAATATAGCTAATTAATTAAATCCATGGAATCAGCAGATGCATTAAAGGTAGGATATGATGTAGTTTAGCCATTCCCTAGAATGTGTGTCTATAAGCAGCATTCAAAATAGCCAGTCGCAAAGAGAAAAATATTTTTGCTCTGAAAAAAGATATTTACTTGGAATTATAGATTAGTTGATTTACTGAGGCTGCTCGGATCTGTACGATGCAATGCTCCATTTATTAAACTTCTGGAAGTTCAGATTAGACTAATTAGCAGATGCTCATTCACTGTCGTCACAGCCAACAAACAGTTTAGAGCTGTTTGTCTTCATCTGACTGATTTCACTTACTAATTATGACAGCTAAAGATTTTCTTTAAACTTGGTTGAAAGGTTAGTGAATTTAAGGAATCAGAGTCAGCCAAAACATAAAGGATAAAGGGACATAAAAGTGCAAATAGAGTCAGCTACACAGTAATAATGCACTAATGGAAGCTAGCTGAACACGTCTAATGAGCCAATGACAGGATGCATATATATGTATCCACCAATCCCCAGCTGCTCCTGTGCCTACTTCAGTATTATATTCAGCAAAGGATACAAAGGGAACTAAATACATTTGATAATAGAAGTCAGTGGAAAAGTCTGTTAAAATATCATGCTCTATCTCAACCATGAAATGTTAAATTTGACTTTCATGTCCTGTTATTGGTATGCTATCCCTAAAGGGGCATACGCAGAAGATGCAGTGCAGTTACAGTCTATGAAAGTTCTATGCTGACTTCATTTGACAATCACAGATGAAAAGTTCCTAAGTTGTCACTTAAAGGGAAATTAAACACCTGAAGATATTAATATAAATGGTTTAATTACATGTTGTAAAACAACTTTGCAATATACTTTAATTATTTATTTTGTTCTCCTTTCCTGTAATATATTTCTGAATATTGTGGGCTTTCAAAATACATGTTAAACATGGGAGTGCAGACACAGCTATATTCCACACAGTCATTGGCTGCACACTCTAGTAAGCCATTTATAAACATTCCTAATTGGCCTCAGCAGAAAAGGTAACCTAAGTTACAATATGGCGGTGCTCACTACTTAAAGGGCCACTAAACCCAAAATCTTTCTTTCATGGTTCAGATAGAGAATAGAAATTTAAACAACATTACAATTTACTTCCATTATTTATTTTGCTTCATTTTTTAAATATCCTTAGTTGAAGAAAAAGCAATGCACATGGTGAGCCAATCACACAAGGCTTCCATGTGCAGCAACCAATCAGCAGCTAGTGAGCATATCTAGATATGCTTTTCATCAAAGAATATCAAGAGAATAAAACAAATTAGATAATATAAGTAAATTAGAAAGATGTTTAAAATTGCATTCTCTTTCTAAATCATAAAAAAAAAAATGTGGGTGGCATGTCCCTTTAAGGACATTAACGTTATTTGTTTCAGTATTTAAACAACTAATATAATTTTAAAAAAATTAATGTACTAATTATTATCAGGCTAATCTCTGCTCTGAATAAATCAATCAAGCAATGATTTATTTAGTGCTTAAAGTTCCTTTAAATAGGGTTTTTAAAAGCCTCATCCCACATGCCAAGCCACCCCATAATAGCATCACATTTTACATAAAAATTAGGGACAGTCACTGAGTCATGGCATTGCTATACGATTTGATGAAAATTATTGTGACAAGTCCCCAGTAATATCCCCAGGGCTAGAAATAAATTAAAGGGACACAACCCAATTTTTTTTCTTTCGTGATTCAGATAGAGCATGCCATTTTAAGCAACTTTCTAATTTACTCCTATTATCAAATTTTCTTTATTCTCTTGGTATCTTTATTTAAAATGCAAGAATGTAAGTTTAGATGCCGGCCCATTTTTGGTGAACAACCTGGATTGTCCTTGCTGATTGGTGGATAAATTCATCCACCAATAAAAAAATGTTGTCCAGAGCTCTGAACCAAAAAAAAAAGCTTAGATGCCTTATTTTTCAAATAAAGATAGCAAGAGAACGAAGAAAAATTGATAATAGGAGTAAATCAGAAAGTTGCTTAAAATTGCATGCTCTATCTGAATCACGAAAGAAAAAATTTGGATTCAGTGTCCCTTTAATGCTAGGTAGGATAGGGGAGCAAAATACCAAGTTCTATAGTGTCCTGTGTTAAAATTAATTAATAACAAGGAAGAAAAAATATATTTGGATTTAACATTATTTTTAAAAGGCTGAAACCCCAGCATAGGGAACCAGCTACATACTACACAGTGAACCAGATACATAATACACAGTGATTACTTAGAGCAGTGCACAAACTAATTTACAATTGGCAATAATTGGCCACAATTAACTGAGATAAGATAAACATGATCCCTGGGGGTTTTTAGTAGTTTACTTTTATTGTGTATGTAGAATCTCTGGAGTCTAGTGCTTAATTGCTGATGTATAATATACATCTGTAGACAATGATATTAATGTCCCTTTAAATAAAGTAATGGTAAATGGTAATATGCCATAATAATAAATGTTCTGCGCTGATTATTGTTCTGTAGCCTGCTTCTCCCCACAGCATGGCTACTGCAGAGCTGTGCCACATGTTGGATTGCTGTCAACAAACACGTGTTTGGGACTCTCAGCAGAATAGAAGGACTAACTGCGCATGTGCAGTAACACTGTAATGGTGCAAAATAACGCCAAGGTAAATAGTTATGTGGATTATTTTTTTATACAAAAAAGTATAATGTTATTGCTATATTCTAGTATTACTTCAGGGGTGACAAGATAAATCACCCTGACACTTGCTTATTCAGGGTGATTGACATGCCCTGATCTCAAGCAATTGGTTGCGCGACAGCAGGGGGCAGTATTGCACAAGAGAGCTCTTGTGCAATGTTAAAGTTTGCCACACGGTGCTGCATTGCAAGTGGCTATTGCAGGTCTACAGGTTTCTCTAATTAAAGGGACAGTGTACACCTTAGTCATTTTAAAGTCTTACCTTAGATTAAGCTGCAAATAGCTCCTGCACCCCTTTCTATATCATGCAGCGGGAACGGTAAAAAAGTTATTTTAGAATGAATATTGTTTCTGGCCACTTCAAAATAGCTGCAAAGTTCCGCCCACTGATGATGTCACAATATGAGCTACATCTAGGCACTCTGCTGAATAGCAGTGACATTCTGTTGAAATCCAACTAGTGAGTCTTTTGTGATTGGACGCCATTTGCAGCCCAGATTGGGATATCATCTGTAGTCGGAGTTTGGCAGTCATTTCAAAGTAGCCAGAAACAATATTCATTTTTAAATAACTTTTTTTTACCAGTCCTTCTGCATGATATAGAAAGGGATGCAGAAGGCTATTTGCAGCTTAATTTGAGTTAAGACTTTAAGATTACTAAGGTATAGACTGTCGCTTTAAGACAGGGGCGGAACTACAGTTGGTGCAGCAGATGCAGTGCTACCAGGACCAAAATGCTGGGGGGGGGGGGGGCAAGCTAGCCATTTATTAGTGCAGTTTGCAGGTCAATCTATCTATATATCGTATCTATCCTCAAAATCATTATAAAGGGAGGCATGTATATTATTACTATTGCTTACTACTTAGTTACTTTTGGGGGGCCCAAAATTTGCACCAGAGCCCTCTGTTGTTGAGTTGGTCTGTATACTGACTTGAGAATATGTTCGCCTACAATCTTGATAAATGTTTCTGTTGAAGTCTTGCATTGCAAATGATCTGCATACAAAATTAAATCACAAAAACAGCTGTTTCTGATCAAAGCACAAGATTTAAAAATAAAGATATCTTCTAAAGACGTATTATCTACTAAAATAAAACAAACAATTTATATTGTGGGTAAATGAGTTAAAACCACTAAAAATGATATTGTGAGTGGCGGAAAAATTAGTTTTGGCTAGTTTGGGACCGATTCGGATGTTTTCGAATTTCGTTTTCGGATTGATTCAAATTTCGGATACATTCGAATGCATTCGTTTTGGATTCATTCAGATTCTAATAAATTTGGATGTATTCGGATGTATTCGGTTTGGATTCAATTCGTAAATTCGGAAGTCCGGTATGTGTTAGGTGGGATGTGCTGTGTATTAGACTAGTATTATGTACTGTAATATTAGGTGTAACCCATAGCAGAGTGATATAACCTAATATACTGTACAATACTAGTGTAATTGTGATTAGTTAATGGCCATCCGAATGTAACGAATAAATCCGAACTAATTCGGATTTATTTGTTAGTTTCTTTGCTAAGGTAATTCGGAAATTCGAATTGATCCGAAGCTCCGAATTTGACAAATTCATCCAAATTTCGATTTGGAAAGAAACGAAACGCACATGTCTAATTCAAATGGGAAATGCACAAAACGGCTACTGCACATGAGTAAGAAATGGCTCAGCAGTTAAGAGGTTAAACTAACCAAACCTATTTTGATGGGGCCTAATTAATAACTGTGAACTATGCTAGGACTACATACTTTCTTCCTTGATACTTGTCCTATGTTTGTTTTTATTTACTCAGCAGTATGTGAAGTTCTGGAATAATTCCAACTCACAAAAAAGCAGATGCTCATCAGTGCAATGTATATTTAGATTAGAGGCATAACATTGTGGTTTCTGTCTTTTGCCAGGGAAATGACTTCTGTTAAAGTTCACGGCCCATTCTGACTGACTGAATTTCTTTGACAGTAGACAAGTCAAAATGCCTTGTTACGTGCAATATCCAAACAGCCGTCTCTGCAGTAACCGAATACAGTTCTCTAGCTCTCACCAGGACTACGGCTTGTAGCCCACGCACATGAATTCTACAACATTATCTACTCAGCCCTCTGGCGTGGTTTCTCTCAACATGACACTTTGTGTGCTATGTACTCTGCTATGGGAAGACATATTCCTCATCTGGCAAAGAGATGCCGGGCAGAGCAGGGGTGGGGTTGCTCTTAATAACTGCACACATATTTATTAGCCCCTTACAACTTTCAGTAGACTCCTACCCCATAATTTAAAGGGACATTTCAGGCAAAAGTAGAATGCATCCTATGATCCTATACAATAACCCAAAGTGAAAATGCAGCTGCCACAAAGTCCCGAACATCACTGAACTCTGAATGTGCATTGCTTCTGTCAAAGAACAAAACTCCAAAATGTCAGTGCCCAGTGTGGAGAAGATGTGGAGCTTGACCAACTGGCATCAGTAAGGCGTCCAGATGAGAGAATAGCTTTGAAGAGAGTTGTGGGGTAGTTGTACCCTATCAGTTTAATGTCTTTTTAACCCCTTGAGTGCTAATGACGTCTCTGAGCCATCAGAGTTTCCCACCCTGGTGCTAATGACGGCTCAGAGCCATCACTAGCACTCTCCCACCTTGAGTGAGATCTGGGGGCTCCCACCCGCTCCTACCCCGGCGATCGTGCCTGTAGAGTGACAAGCATTGCCGGTGCTTCACGTTATGCATGGTGACGTCACACGCAATAACGTGATGACGTCACCGCGCAACTTTTTTTATACTTAACAATGTTTAGTATAGGAGCAGGGGGCATGCTGCTTAGAAGTCTGTATCTCAGGCATCTAAGCAGCTACAGATCCCCAAGACCCACCATTGGAAAGGTAATCTTCTAAACAGTGTAAGTCGTGGGGGTCTGAAAAAAAAAAAAGTTTAAAAAATCAGGTGGGAAAGTGCTTAGCACTCAAAGGGTTAATGTGCACATATGCAGATGGAGATACCAGATCACCTTTACATTAAAGAGATGGTAAACAAAGAGTATGTTTAACCCATTCCCGCACATAGAACGTCCTAGCCTTTTGGCTGTACTGAAGCCAAAGGCGTTTCCCAAATGGGATTGCGGGCTGGAGGGCCTGCCTAGCGTCATAGGCACACCCCCGCAGACACAATCCCATCATTGAAATCACGCGATCGCATGAACAATTTGCTTGATTTCACTTTTTAACTTTGTTTACATCGAAACTTTGTTCTGATGTAGACAAATAAGTCCGGCCATGAAGGGGTTAAGTGATCATTTTAATTGTATTTGAAAAATAATAAAAGTACCGTATGGCTTGCACAAACATTGGATGAGTGGTGAATACATCACTGAATGAATAAATACGGTTGAAGTAAGTGAGAAGGCAGTGGTGAGAGCGGGTGCAATAAACTATGGATCATTTTCACTTCCAGGCACGCTGTTCCTATGAAGTAAAGGTAGCAGAGGTACCAATATAGTTTTGTTTACAAAAACAATTTCATTTTTCACTAAAACATATTCTTTGTTTACCATCACTTTAAGATCAACAGTTCGGGATATATCCATATAGACTATCTTTGCTCATCATAACCGTTAATATATTTTAATAAAAAAGGATAAATCAGTCTGGAGTTATAGTATTTGGAATTTACTGTAATGTTGAATAGCTTTTTCAGTTTACTATACAGTATGCAGTAGTACATGTGTATATTGCACTACAAATGTAAAATAGCTTCATTTGAACAAAATTTTCCGTAAGAGATAAACTTCCTATTACGTCTTATGCATCCTAGAATGATAAAACCAATAAACACACGACAACAGGTTTTGGGCTAAAGACCGGTTACGGTCATGTTTATTACAAAAATAAACCTCCTAAATTAGGCTATGTAAATATGCCAACTTAGGAAACTTAATAACAATAGTAATAAAGAACTGTATACAGTTCTTGACAAACTGGTGGCGGCAATGAACTAGCTAGCTTAACCCCTACTGACAGACGGCCAGGGTCCTACACGGTGTTTGCAGCGCGGCATGGATTGCGCGCACCAATTGGCAGAGAGAGAAAGCTGTAAGCTGGTAGAGCTATTTGGCCTAGGGCATCACTCTTCTCTCTCCCTGCACGCTCTCTGGGCCCTGATCGACCGCTACAAGAGTCAGCCACCTCTTGCTGCCACAACCGACAAGCTCACATAACACAATAACTTTTCTTTTTTTTTTTTTTTTTTTTAAACTACAGAGAGAAGAGCCTTGCGAATATCCCCAAGGAAAATGTCTAAACCCACATCAATGAGATGGACGCCATCAGGGCGATAGAGAGCCTTATTGTCAGCCATTAACGTGTCATGCCTTATGGCAAAACCGCCGTGAGCGTTCTCCCTATTTCCCTGTTCAGCTTCATCCTCACATTGTAGGCAGCCCTTTGCGTAGCAATGTACCTTCAACGCAGTCGTGCCACTATGTTGGACCACCCAATATTGACAACCTTAAGACAAGAGCATACCCAGCGAATGTCGGAAGATATTCTCCTAATCAGGTCCAAAACTGGAACCGACCCCATGTCATTTCCCCCCAGATGCAGTACAATAATGTAAGGTTGCCCCCACCTCCTATGAGCATCCGGAAGAAGGGTCGGCAACTCATCCCATGTTAAGCGATCCAGCCACCGAATGCTATCTCTGGATGAGGCAAATCCCAACTGCTGCCCGTCCGGCAGGTGCAGAGCCCTGATGGACGTCCAGTGCACGAATGAGTGCCCCACTATCCATACGCGCATTGGGGAAGAATTCTTGCCTGAAATAACATGACATAAGGCTGAGCCAACAACCAACCCTTGGAAGCAGTGAATTCCAAAAACCCTTTACTGCTCCTATCACCCTAGGCTTGTGACCCTCCTGTTGAGCATAGCCCTAGTGAAGCGTGTCCCCCAATGGGCGGATATACACCTTAAATCTACCTGATTTCCACCGCCCCAGCCTCTTAATATCTGCCTCCGAAGACCACCTGCTAGCTGCACTCATGGCTGCCCCAATCCTGAATGAATGGGACGCATTTCTCGCTGAGTCAAGGCCTGCTGCAAATGCTGCCCTAGCGAGCACTTTCTTAAATTGGAATATCGACAAGGACGAACCGTCCTCATGTACGAACAACTGCGGAGAGCCCTGCGGTCTCACATGCCCATATTCCTCGAAACTCCGAACCGGGCAACATTCTGGGAATTCATGCCTGTGCAGTGGGAGCCAAGCCCCCTTCCCCTCCGGATCTGTTTTAGACCTGGGGACAAGCAGTAACAAACCGCCATCAGCTGGCCGCACATGCTCCCATCTGATACCACCGACCGCTCCTACCCTGGATGAAGCCACCAATTCCCCTACTCTCAAGGCTCCCACCAGAGCAAATGAGAAGGCCGCCCTAAAGAGCAATGCCTCGTAACCTCGTAGTGGCAGAGCTAGATAGTGCGTCTGCCACTACATTTTTTACCCCAGGCACATACCGGGCCGTAAAGCTGACATTCAGCTGCAAGCATCGCAAAACTAGGTGCCTCAAATATGTGACCACGCTCGGGGACGATGCAGACAAACGGTTTATGGCGTAAACCACGCTCATGTTGTCCGACCAGAAAATTACAGACCGATTGTCCAATTTCTGTCCCCACAACTCGATTGCCACTATGATTGGAAACAGTTCCAACAGGGTCAGGTTTTTGGTCAGACCCGACCCAACCCAATCCTCCGGCCAAGGAGCTGTGCTCCATTCGCCGTTTAAGTAAGCACCATACCCAAAGCCCCCCGCCGCATCCGTAAAGAGGTTCAGCGTTTGGTTTGAAATAGGTTCCTTCAGCCAAAGGCAGACACCATTAAAGTTCCTCAGGAATTCGTCCCAAACCTTGAGATCGTACCTCATCTCAGAAGACATCCTGATCCTGGCTCTATGCCCTCTAGGAACTTGCAGCTGACTCTCCAGCCTCCTATTAAAGATTCTCCCCATCGGAATTGCCCGCCCCGCAAAGTTCAACAACCCCAAAAGGGACTGAAGTTCCTTGATGGAAACAGATTCAGCACTAGCCACAGACAAAACCACCTGCAACAGGCGCTCGACCTTGTCCCACGGAAGCCTGCACTCTGCTGCCCACGTGTCTATTTTAATCCCCAAGAAAGTTAGACAAGTACAGGGGCCCTGCGTTTTGTCATGCGCCAAAGGCACCACAAATCTCCCCATCATATCTTGCATAATCCCCATCAAGCGTGTGCATTCCTCAGAATCAGCTTCTCCCACCAGCAGAAAGTCATCCAGGTAATGGGCCATAGCCCCACCCCCGGACGCCTTTTGCACTACCCATTGTAAAAAGGAGCTGAAACTTTCAAAAAGCGCGCACAATAGCGAGCATCCCATGGGAAGACATTTGTCCACATAGAATGCCCCAACCGCCTTCATGCCCATAAGCCTGAATGCAGACGGGTGCAGGGGGAGTAGCCGAAATGCAGATTCTATGTCCAGTTTCACCATCAGCGCCCCCTTCCCTTTGCCCCTGATGATCACCAACATGTCGTCAAAGGACTGGTAATGTACCGAGCTAATTACCAGGTCAATGGCATCATTCACTGACGCCCCTTTTGGAAAGGACAAGTGGTGTATGAGCCTAAACTTTCCTGCATCCTTCTTAGGTACAACCCCTAATGGGGATACCACCAGATCAGGCAGAGGCAGCTCCCAGAAAGGGCCAGCCACCCTGCCCAAAGCCACCTCCTTGCCCAATTTTTCCCGCACTACCTCCGGGTACTCATATGCAGATTTGAGGTTACGGTGAACCATGGAACCCACCACGTACCTAGTTCCCTCCAGACTTCAACTCAGTTATCCCTTAATTTTGTTACAGCCCCACTAGATGGCCCTCCACTTCCATTATAAGGCTACACTTATAATTTTGGATTAGATTACATTGTCTGAAATTCGACAGTCACAACCAAAGTGGAAAATTGAATTGGGGTTACATCGGTGAGGGCATCAAATTTTTTTATTATTAATTTTTTGTAGCCACTAGCCGTGCAAAAACTAGCATATCATCTATATATGAATACAAACCTCCCTCAATCACTTGCTTTATATGTGGAAGCCAATCTAGATTTGTTTCTGGAGCAGTCAAGGATTGCCTCTATCATTCAGCTTTGATTTGTAGTATCTTATTAGCACTGCTGAGGTCAATTAAGGACAGATATGTAGCAGGGTTAAACTTGTGAAGCTTCCAAATATAAGAAATGGAAAACTTACAATTACATTTCAAGTAAAGACTTTAACTTTTTACAACAAAGATCATTACACATTTTATATTACAATCTCAGAGTACACAAATAACACAAAAAGGCAGCCACACAGGAAAAACACCAAAAAAAGTATAAAACCTAACTTTTAATGGTAAAAGTAAAAATACAAAGGTGGGGAGCCCCAGTAATTCTTACGTGTGTCGTAACCACTGTAAGCACTTAATCATAGGATAACACATTGAGTCACTAACCCTCAATTTAAAGGGACAGGGCCCAATCAGATACTATTAAAACCACAGAATTAAAATTTAACATTGCTGTCAACAAACCACACATGTGAACAGATTACATATGATACAAGAAAGTATGCAAATATAGTACCCCGATGCAACACATTATTAAAGCAAATAATTGCCATAATATCAAAACACTGAATTCTTTATAAAAAGTTATTTTGAAGATAATTAAAAAAACACAATTTATGCTTACCTGATAAATTTATTTCTCTTGTGGTGTATCCAGTCCACGGATCATCCATTACTTGTGGGATATTCTCATTACCAACAGGAAGTTGCAAGAGGACACCCACAGCAGAGCTGTAATATAGCTCCTCCCCTAACTGTCATAGCCAGTCATTCGACCAAAAACAAGCCGAGAAAGGAGGAACCATAGGGTGCAGTGGTTACTGTAGTTTAAATTTAAAAATTACCTGCCTTAAAATGACAGGGCGGGCCGTGGACTGGATACACCACAAGAGAAATAAATTTATCAGGTAAGCATAAATTATGTTTTCTCTTGTAAGGTGTATCCAGTCCACGGATCATCCATTACTTGTGGGATACCAATACCAAAGCTAAAGTACACGGATGAAGGGAGGGACAAGGCAGGTACTTAAATGGAAGGAACCACTGCCTGTAAAAACCTTTCTCCCAAATATAACCTCCGAAGAAGCAAAAGTATCAAATTTGTAAAATTTTGAAAAAGTATGAAGCGAAGACCAAGCCTCCGCCTTGCAAATCTGTTCAACAGAAGCCTTATTTTTAAAGTCCCAAGTGGAAGCCACAGCTCTAGTGGAATGAGCTGTAATCCTTTCAGGAGGCTGCTGTCCAGTAGTCTCATAGGCTAAGCAGATTATGCTTCTTAGCCAAAAAGAAAGAGAGGTTGCCGAAGCCTTTTGACCTCTCCTCCGTCCAGAGTAGACAACAAACAAAGCAGATGTTTGACGAAAATCTTTAGTAGCTTCTAAGTAAAACTTTAAAGCACGGACCACGTCCAGATTGAGTAATAGACGTTCCTTCTTCGAAGAAGGATTAGGACACAAGGATGGAACAACAATCTCTTGATTGATATTCTTGTTAGATACCACCTTAGGTAAGAACCCAGGTTTGGTACGCAGGACTACCTTATCCGTATGAAAAATCAGATAAGGAGAATCACATTATAAGGCAGTTAGCTCAGAGACTCTACGAGCCGAGGAAATAGCTACCAAAAAAAAAGAACTTTCCAAGATAAAAGTTTGATATCTATGGCATGAAGAGGTTCAAACGGAACTCCTTGAAGAACCTTAAGAACCAAATTTAAGCTCCATGGTGGAGCAACAGGTTTAAACACAGGCTTGATTCTAACTAAAGCCTGACATCTGCCAGACGCTTGTGCAAAAGAATAGACAGAGCAGAAATCTGTCCCTTTAAGGAACTAGTTGACAATCCTTTTTCCAAACCTTCTTGGAGAAAAGATAATATCCTGGGAATCCTGACCTTACTCCATGAGTAACCCTTGGATTCACACCAATAAAGATATTTACGCCATATCTTATGTTAAATTTTCCTGGTGACAGGCTTTCGTGCCTGTATTAAGGTATCAATAACTGACTCGGAGAAGCCACGCTTTGATAAAATCAAGCGTTCAATCTCCAGGCAGTCAGCCTCAGAGAAATTAGATTTGGATGGTTGAAAGGACCCTGAAGTAGAAGGTCCTGTCTCAGAGGTAGAGACCATGGTGGAAAGGATGACATGTCCACTAGATCTGCATACCAGGTCCTGCGTGGCCACGCAGGTGCTATCAGAATCACTGATGCTCTCTCCTGATTGATCTTGGCAATCAGTCGAGGGAGCAGAGGAAACGGTGGAAACACATAAGCCAGGTTGAAAGACCAGGGCGCTGCTAGAGCATCTATCTGTGTCGCCTTGGGATCCCTGGATCTGGATCCGTAACATGGAAGCTTGGCGTTCTGGCGAGACGCCATGAGATCCAGTTCTGGTTTGCCCCAACGATGAATCAGTTGTGCAAAAACCTCCGGATGGAGTTCCCACTCTCCCGGATAAAAAGTCTGACGACTTAGAAAATCCGCCTCCCAGTTCTCTACACCTGGGATATGGATAGCTGATAGGTGGCAAGAGTGAATCTCTGCCCAGCGAATTATTTTTGAAACTTCTAACATCGCTAGGGAACTTCTTGTTCCCCCTTGATGGTTGATGTAAGCTACAGTCGTGATGTTGTCCGACTGAAATCTGATGTACCTCAGAGTTGCTAACTGAGGCCAAGCCTGAAGAGCATTGAATATCGCTCTTAGTTCCAGAATATTTATTGGAAGGAGAGACTCCTCCTGAGTCCACGATCCCTGAGCATTCAGGGAATTCCAGACTGCACCCCAACCTAGAAGGCTGGCATCTGTTGTTACAATTGTCCAATCTGGCCTGCGAAAGGTCATACCTTTGGACAGATGGACCCGAGATAGCCACCAGAGAAGAGAATCCCTGGTCTCTTGGTCCAGATTCAGTTGAGGGGACAAATCTGTGTAATCCCCGTTCCACTGACTGAGCATGCATAGTTGCAGCGGTCTGAGATGTAAGCGTGCAAACGGCACTATGTCCATTGCCGCTACCATTAAGCCGATTACTTCCATACACTGAGCCACCGAAGGGCGCGGAATGGAATGAAGAACCCGGCAGGGATTTAGAAGCTTTGATAACCTGGACTCCGTCAGGTAAATTTTCATTTCTACAGAATCTATCAGAGTCCCTAGAAAGGAAACTCTTGTGAGTGGGGATAGAGAACTCTTTTCCTCGTTCACTTTCCATCCATGCGACCTCAGAAATGCCAGTACTACGTCCGTATGAGACATGGCAATTTGGAAGTTTGACGCCTGTATCAGGATGTCGTCTAAATAAGGGGCTACTGCTATGCCCCGTGGCCTTAGGACCGCCAGAAGCGACCCTAGAACCTTTGTAAAGATTCTTGGGGCTGTAGCTAATCCAAAGGGAAGAGCTACAAACTGGTAATGCCTGTCTAGAAAGGCAAACCTGAGAAACCGATGATGATCTTTGTGTATCGGAATGTGAAGATAAGCATCCTTTAGATCCACTGTAGTCATATATTGACCCTCCTGGATCATTAGTAGGATGGTACGAATAGTTTCCATCTTGAATGATGGAACTTTGAGGAATTTGTTTAAGATCTTTAGATCCAAAATTGGTCTGAAGGTTCCCTCTTTTTTGGGAACCACAAACAGATTTGAGTAAAAACCCTGTCCCTGTTCCTCCTTTGGAACTGGATGGATCACTCCCATAACTAGGAGGTCTCGTACACTGTGTAAGAATGCCTCTCTCTTTATCTGGTTTGCAGATAATTGTGAAAGGTGAAATCTCCCTTTTTGGGGGGGAAGCTTTTAAGTCCAGGGGATATCCCTGGGATATAATTTCCAACACCCAGGGATCCTGAACATCTCTTGCCCACGCCTGGGTGAAGAGTGAAAGTCTGCCCCCTACTAGATCCGTTACCGGATAGGGGGCCGTTCCTTCATGCTGTCTTAGAGGCAGCAGCAGACTTTTTGGCCTGCTTACCTTTTTTCCAGGTCTGGATTGGTCTCCAGACCGTCTTGGATTGAGCAAAAGTTCCCTCTTGTTTAGCATTAGAGGACGTTGATGCCGCACCTGCCTTGAAGTTTCGAAAAGCACGAAAATTAGACTGTTTGGCCCTAGATTTGGACCTGTCCTGAGGAAGGGCATGACCTTTTCCTCCAGTGATATCAGCAATAATCTCCTTCAAACCAGGCCCGAATATGGTCTGCCCCTTGAAGGGAATGTTAAGTAGCTTAGATTTTGAAGTCACGTCAGCTGACCATGATCTAAGCCATAGCGCTCTGCGCGAATGTATAGCAAAACCAGAATTCTTAGCCGTTAGTTTAGTCAAATGAACAATGGCATCAGAATAAAAGAATTGGCTAGCTTAAGTGCTCTAAGTTTGCCAAGTATGTCATCCAATGGAGTCGCTACCTGTAAAGCCTCTTCCAGAGACTCAAACCAGTACGCCGCAGCAGCAGTGACAGGGGCAATGCATGCAAGGGGCTGTAGGATAAAACCTTGTTGAATAAATATTTTCTTAAGGTAACCTCTAATTTTTTATCCATTGGATCTAAAAAATAAAAAAAAGCACAACTGTCCTCGACAGGGATAGTAGAACGCTTTACTAGAGTAGAAACTGCTCCCTCCACCTTAGGGACTGTCTGCCTTAAGTCCCGTGTGGTGGCATCTATTGGAAACATTTTTCTAAAAATAGGAGGGGAAGAGAACGGCACACCTGGTCTATCCCATTCCTTATTAATCATTTCTGTAAACCTTTTAGGTATTTGGAAAAACATCAGTACACACCGGCACTGCATAGTATTTATCCAGTCTACACAATTTCTCTGGCACTGCAATGGTATCACAGTCATTCAGAGCAGCTAAAACCTCCCTAAGCAACACGCGGAGGTGTTCAAGCTTAAATTTAAATGCAGAAATATTAGAATCAGGTATCTTTCCTGAGTCATTAACATCACCCACTGACTGAAGCTCTCTTTTTTCTCAGCTTCTGCATATTGTGAGGCAGTATCAGACATGGTTCTTAAAGCGTCAGTATGCTCTGCATTTTGTCTCACCCCAGAGCTATCTCGCTTACCTCTAAGTTCAGGAAGTCTGGCTAATACCGCTGACAGTGTATTATCCATGACTGCCGCCATGTCTTGTAAAGTAAAAGCTATGGGCGCCCTAGATGTACTTGGCGCCATTTGAGCGTGAGTCCCTTAAGCAGGAGTCAAAGGGTCTGACACGTAGGGAAAGTTAGACGGCATAACTTCCCCCTCGTCAGATTCCTCTGGTGATAATTTTTTTAAAGACAGAAAATGATCTTTATTGCATAAAATGAAATCAGTACATTTGGTACACATTCTAAGAGGGGGTTCCACCATGGCTTTTAAACATTATAAACAAGGAGTTTCTTCTATGTCAGACATGTATATACAGACTAGCAATGAGACTAGCAAGCTTGGAAAACACTTTAAATCAAGTTAACAAGCAAATATAAAAAACAGTACTGTGCCTTTAAGAGAAACAAATTTTGTCAGAATTTGAAAAACAGTGAAAAAATGCAGTAAATCAAACAAAATTTTTACAGTGTGTATAATAGGCTAACAGAGCATTGCACCCACTTGCAAATGGATGATTAACCCCTTAGTTCAAAAAACGGATCAAAAAAACAAAATAGACGTTTTTTAACAGTCACAACCAACTGCCACAGCAAGCTGTGGCCCTACCTTCCCCAATAAACGACTTTGGAAAGCCTTTGGGCCCTTTAGAGATGTCCTATAGCATTCAGAGGGCCTTTGAGGGAAGCTGGATGTCACAGTTTGTAATTTTAAGTGCACCAACTGTAACTTTTTATACTACAACAGTGGAAAGCCTCAGGTTTCTAGTCAAAATTTAAGCCAGCCATGTGGAAAAAACTAGGCCCCAATAAAGTTTTATCACCAAAACATATATAAAAACGATTAAACATGCCAGCAAACGTTTTATATTGCAATATCATAAGGGTATTACCCCTGGGAGTAAGCATGATACCAGTCGTTATTAAATCACTGTATTCAGGCTTAACTTACATTAATCCGGTATCAGCAGCATTTTCTAGTGTTTTCCATCTCTAGAAAAAATTATAACTGCACATACCTGATAGCAGAATAAACTGCACTCCATTCTCTCGCTGAAGTTACCTCATCTGTGTAATCCCCTCAGACATATGTGAGAACAGCAATCGATCTTAGTTACAACCTGCTAAGATCATAGAAACCTCAGGCAGATTCTTCTTCTATTTACTGCCTGAGATAAAATAGCACAACTCCGGTACTATTTAAAAATAACAAACTTTTGATTGAAGAAAATAAACTAGCTATATTTAACCACTCTCTCCTACAACGTCCTTTCTAGTTGAGAGTTGCAAGAGAATGACTGGCTATGACAGTTAGGGGAGGAGCTATATTACAGCTCTGCTGTGGGTGTCCTTTTGCAACTTCCTGTTGGGAATGAGAATATCCCACAAGTAATGGATGATCTGTGGACTGGATACACCTTACAAGAGAAATAGGTGCTATATATTCAATGCTCAATTTTTCTAAATGATCTAAGATATGAACCAACCACATTATCCATCTATAAAGTGACTCATATCCCATTCACGATGTAAACCTTGACGGGTGATGGTTCTAAGTTAATAAATCCAATTAAGTTCCTGTTTTAATAATGTTTATGTTTATCACCTGTGTTATATTAGCTTCCAGTAATGCATTTCTGTTATGGAGCTGAATTTAACTCTGTATTTAACCCCCACATAGTTATATGCAAGCAACAGTGCAACGTAGAAGCCCACCTACTCAACAGAGGGTCCTGATGCAAAAAAATGTTTGGACCCCCCAAGCATAACATAGTAGTAAGCAATAGCAATAATATGCATGGTGCTCTGTATTATGTTTTTGAGTAGATACTGTAGATTAGATGGACCTACAACCTGCACTAATAAAAGGATCCCCTGCACTCGGTTTGTACACTTTCTGCACACACCTACAGACTGGCTGCTTTGCCCCTCCCCCCAGAACTTGATAATACAAAAATTGTAATGTTTTTAACCCCTTATGCCAATTGGGCGTAGGTACTACAGTCACACAGTACTTTTGCTCAGACAAAGTACCTATGTTCAACACAGAGACACATGTTGCGGTCTCCACTTTCATCTTGGAAAGCGGAAACAGCAACCAGGGCGCAGAAGTCATCTGCCTTCATATGGTAAAGGAACACTGATGATCGTGCTCATGGGTGACCACGGGGGGGGGCATCTACCACCCCCTGGATTTTCCTCCCCCCACCTAGAGTGAAAAAAAGGAAACAAGTGATCATCATTTTTTTATTTTTTTATTCCCCTCTCTATTTTAGAGGAAGAAGTACAGTATACTGGGAGTTACATAGCATTCTGGAATTTATAGTTCACTATTTCCCTCTCAGTATTGTGCCAGTGCAGTTCTGGACTCTAATTCCTAGCATGCATTGTACAGTGGTTTTGCATGAGGTCAAGCCCCGTCCTCCATGGTGTGTATGTGCTATGAGTGATTTAGAAGGATGAACTGTGTTTATAGGCCATGATCCCTTTGCACACACTTGGGGAGGCAGTAGTGTGCGTGGTGGGCTCTTAAACGCTGCACTATGACTTCCCACATACTGAAATAGTTTGTTAAAAGTTTTGCCTATAGCACAAATAGAGGAATATTTATTTTTAGGTAATGTGTAGTTTTAGGCTTTATATGTATAGGTTAACTTCTTTTTTGTTTAATTTTGATTGTTTTTCTTCTTTACAACTGTATAATGCAACCGATTAAATATACAAAGAAGAACTATCATAACCTACAACAAAGTTCTGTGTATATGTGTGTTTATTATCTGGGCATATTTCACTTTATTCCCTACCCCCACGGAAAAGTTTCTGCAGCTGACAATGATAGTGCTTCTTACTATATGACGCCAGATCGCAGATCTTTACAGAGTGACACTGTAATGATCCTCCATTGGTGGGAGCGATGGGAGGAAAGGAGAAAAATGGGTGGCAGCCTAGCAGAGGAGGGGGGAGTAGGGTTGCCACCTAAGCCATGTTTTCCTGGACACTTATGAGCTATACATGCTGCAGGGTGTTCAGGTAGGAACATGAATTTCAACCCTGGACAGCACAAAAAACATGGCCGAGGTGGCAACCCTAGGGGGGAGGGAGGTGTGGTTTTCCCTACACTACACAAAGTTATGAAGGGAGAGGAAAGATAGTGTCCTACACTATGGAACAATATTGGCAGGAGGGGAGAGCCTACGCTACAGAAAAATAAATAAAATTAATAATGTAAAATAAAATAAAAAGAAATCAAATATGGCAGGAGTAGTAGGAGAGCTGTTTGGGGGAGAGAGATTTACACTACATAAATACTAAAAAATAAATATTTAATAAAATAAATGAAACCCTAAACTGCATCTCAGCAGACTGCCAGTACCTAAAATGGTGGTGACCAGTAAGGGTGGGAGGAAGGAAAAGAGCTGTTTGGGAGGGATCAGGTAGGGATCATGGGGTGGAAAGTGTCAGTTGGGAGGGTAATCCCTATACAAAAGCAAATATTAACTTTACAAGCTAAATGATAACCCCTTCACTGCAGGGATTTTCAAAAGTGTAGTGCATAGATGCAATTAGCGACCTTCTAATTGTACAATGGCAAAGACATGTAAGTCTGCTCTTTCTGAACAAAGGGGATCCCAGAGAAGCGTTTGCAACCATTTGTATTACGACTGCAGTAGTTATAAGTATATAATTTCAATGAGAAAAAAAGTTAACTTTTTTTTAAATATGATCATATTTGGAGGCCAAATAGTGGCATCAAATATACCAAAATAGGCCTAGACTATTCACATATGCCTATTGTCATTGGATCACCAGATGTGCTCACCTGGCTCCCAGTAGTGTATTGCTGCTATGGAGCTGACTTTAACCTTTGTATGGGGTTAAATGAATAGTTATATGTGTAGCTATATGCAAGCAACATTAGAGCATTTTACTTTTGTACCTTTTTGTCCCTATAATATTAGAGGCCAACTTTAGAAGAAATTGACTTTACCAGACAGGGCTGCACTTTTCATATAGCAGTAGGTTGCTCTTATTTAACCCTGGAAGTGATGCTGGCCTTTACCTCAGAGAGACTAATGGGTAATTAGGAAACAGGTCAATGCTTTGATGTGACAGCAGCTCCTATAAACACATTATCACTGTCGGGAAGAGGCACAGGCACAGTCTTTTTTTGGTTCAAAAACAGTTTAACTGTTTAAGTAACATTTATGGGGAAACAGCCATGTATCCTGTCCATGCCATGCTTTATAATTAGGGAAACATATTAAAGGAACGGTGTACTGTTAAATTAGTTTCCCCTTCATGTGTTTGCATTGACTTGTTATACCAGCTTTAAGAATTTAATCTGTAAATGAAATTGTTTATTTAGGTATATTTTTGAATATGAAATAGCTGTCTCTGTTAATTGAACTAGCAATCGAATCAAATTGATTGAGCTTGCAGGGGGAGCAGTCCTAATAACTTTATATATATCTATGTTTATTCAAAATGATCCTTATAATATCTGTAATTCTCACTGTATACATAGTAAAACTAATATTTACATAGAACAATAGAAAATTGACATTTAGCATATTTCTGTCACACACCCCACAGGGAACATGATTTTTTTCTAACCTTCTTGTTTAATTAGGTTTTTCTATAACTAATACTTAAAGGGACATGAAACCCACATTTTTTTTCTTCATGGTTCAGATAAAGCATACAATTCTAAACAACTTTCCAATTTACTTTTAACTATTAACAATTTTGCTTTGTTCTCTTGGTATCCTTTATTGAAGGAGCAAATAATGCACTACTGGGAAATAGCTGAACACATTGGTTAGCCAATAACAAGAGGCCTATATGTGTAGCCACCAATCAGCATCTAGATCCCACCTCCTGAACCTATCCAGATATGCTTTCCCACAAAGGATACAAAGAAAACAAAGCAAATAAAATAGAAGTAAATTGGAAAGTTGTTGAAAATTGTATGCTCTATTCGAATCATGAAAGAATTGTTTTAGGTTTCATGTCTCTTTAAGTATTTACATTTTCATTGTATATGGGATAAAACAGGTAAAGGAAAAGGAATAATTGACAAGCAATGGTTTAAAGGAACATAAAATGCAAAATCTTGTTTCATGATTCAGATAGAACATATAGATAGAACATATGATTTTAAACTGTTCAAATCAACTTGCGTTGTGGGGGTTTGGCGTATTCGGGGTTAATAGATTTATTAGTATTATTGCGTTGTGTGGGTTTGGCGGATTAGGGGTTAATAGTTTTATTAGGTTTATTGTGATGTGGGTTAATAGCGGATAAGGGGTTCATATACTTTATAAGGTTTATTGCGTTGTGGGTTAATGGCGGATTAGGGGTTAATATACTTTATTAGCTTTATTTCGTTGTGGGTTAATGGCGGATTAGGGGTTAATATACTTTATTAGCTTTATTTCGATGTGGGTGAATTGCGGATTAGGGGTTAATAGTTTAATTAGGCTTATTGTGTTGTGGGGGGTTGTCTGTTTAGGGTTTAATACTTTTAATATTAGTTCTGATGTGGGTTTGATGGCGGATATAGGGGTTTTACTTGTCAGATTTATTTTTGGGAGGCGGGTTAGACTTTTTTTTTATTTTCTTAGGCGCTGGCAGTTTCTAAAGTGCCGTAAATCACTGGCGACTCCAGAACTTTGTATTTACGCACATTTCTGGACATCGCTAGTTTATCCGACTTACAACACTTTATGAACTGCCGGCGGGGTTTATGTAATACCACGATGTGCGAGGTGAAATTACGGGCAGCGCGGGTTTTAGTAGTTGCGCTAAAGCTTGCGTCGTATATTTAATCTCGCCCATAGACTGGAAGATTCTCTCTGCTAGATCAGCTAGAAGCAGGTATATTCTTGAATCCTTGCAAGGGGAATCACTTGAGCAATTAGTTAAAGAACCAACTTGAAGGGACACTATTTTAGAATTAATACAGTGATACAGTTTCAGATTTTTCTGTAGGTGAGAACAAAGGATCCAGTGATCATCAATCTGTTTGGTTTAGTATTCATGTGCACCCAGACTATAATAAACGTTTTAGACTTTAGGAAGGCTGATTTTTTCGTACATGGGAGAATACCTAAACAGCTATTTAAAAGGGAAAACTCTTATTACAGGGGTTCAAGAACAGTGGGAATTTCTGAAGGGTACCATTTTAGATGCAACGGCACACTGTATTAGACATGTCTGTAAAAGTAAAAGTTAGCGGAAACCAATATGGTTTTTCAAAGAAGTAGCACATGCTGTAAAGGCAAAAAGATAGCTTATAAAAATGTTACATTTAGCCACCAATTAGCAAGCGCTACCCAGATGCTGAACCAAAGATGGGCCGGCTCGTCAGCTTTACATTCTTGCTTTTTGAAAATAAAGATACCAAGAGAATGAAGAAAAATTCATAATAGGTGTAAATTAGAAAGTTGCTTAAAATTGCATGCACTATCTGAATCACGAAAGAACAAATTTGGGTTCAGTGTCCCTTTAAATTAAAGGAACGGCTCTGAAAAGCACTGCAGACACAATAGCTTGGTCAATAGGAACCATTCTGTTGAAGTTGTGTTCAGCAGTTTAATGTGTCGTTAATGTTTGTTTAAAGGGACATTTAGTTTGTAAATGTAAAATGTTCAACACTTTACTATATACTTTCGTTATTTGTGTCCTCTTTAACTGTAATTTAAAGGGCCATTATAGTAAAAAAACATTACATTCTGAGGAACTTGTGCTGCTGATTGGATATGGAGCAGTTTCCACTATGGACCAGCAGCGCTCTATGAGCAGTACTTCTACTATGTGTTTAAACCATTTGTGGGGGTAAAACACAAAGAGGTTTAGGTCACTAGTCTTACTAATGATGGGCTTTCCAATTCCTGTTAAAGGTGGGATTGCAGACTCCAGACTTGTTACTTGCACACTCTAGAAACCCATTTGTATCCGTCCCTAATTGGCCTCCGCAGAAATAAAAACCTTGGTTACCCTCTGCATTATGGACACTAAAATGTTACACTTATCCTTTTCCAATATTTAAGAGCTAATGTAATTAAAAAGAACATCTGCATATTATTATCAGGCTAATCTTTGGCATGTATTTAGAGCTTAAAGGGATAGTTTACTGTGATTTCCCCGCCTCCCCTTTAATATGCTCCCAATGGTCCATTTTACCTGCACCTGGGTGTATTAAAGGGACATGAAACCCAAAAATTGTCTTTCATTATTCAGATAGAGAATACAATTTAAAAAAAAACTTTCCAATTAACTTCTATTATCCCATTCTCTTTGTTTTCTTGTTATCCTTTGTTGAAAAGCAGGGATGTAGGCTCAGGAGTGTGCACATGTTTTCCGCACTATATGGCAGCAGTTTTTCAACAATGTTATACATTAGCAAGAGCACTAGATGACAGCACTATTTCCTGTCTTGTAGTGCTTCAGGCACGTGCACGCTACCTATCTAGATATCTCTCCAACAAAGAATAACATGAGAAGAAAGCAAATTTGATAATAGCTGTAAATTGGAAACTTTTTTTTTAAATTGTATTCTCTATCTGAATAATGAAAGACAATTTTTGGGTTTCATGTCCCTTTAATACACCCAGGTGCAGGTAAAATGGACCATTGGGAGCATATTAAAGGGGAGGCGGGGAAATCACAGTAAACTATCCCTTTAAGCTCTAAATACATGCCAAAGATTAGCCTGATAATAATATGCAGATGTTCTTTTTAATTACATTAGCTCTTAAATATTGGAAAAGGATAAGTGTAACATTTTAGTGTCCATAATGCAGAGGGTAACCAAGGTTTTTATTTCTGCGGAGGCCAATTAGGGACGGATACAAATGGGTTTCTAGAGTGTGCAAGTAACAAGTCTGGAGTCTGCAATCCCACCTTTAACAGGAATTGGAAAGCCCATCATTAGTAAGACTAGTGACCTAAACCTCTTTGTGTTTTACCCCCACAAATGGTTTAAACACATAGTAGAAGTACTGCTCATAGAGCGCTGCTGGTCCATAGTGGAAACTGCTCCATATCCAATCAGCAGCACAAGTTCCTCAGAATGTAATGTTTTTTTACTATAATGGCCCTTTAAATTACAGTTAAAGAGGACACAAATAACGAAAGTATATAGTAAAGTGTTGAACATTTTACATTTACAAACTAAATGTCCCTTTAAACAAACATTAACGACACATTAAACTGCTGAACACAACTTCAACAGAATGGTTCCTATTGACCAAGCTATTGTGTCTGCAGTGCTTTTCAGAGCCGTTCCTTTAATTTAAAGGGACACTGAACCCAAATTTGTTCTTTCGTGATTCAGATAGTGCATGCAATTTTAAGCAACTTTCTAATTTACACCTATTATGAATTTTTCTTCATTCTCTTGGTATCTTTATTTTCAAAAAGCAAGAATGTAAAGCTGACGAGCCGGCCCATCTTTGGTTCAGCATCTGGGTAGCGCTTGCTAATTGGTGGCTAAATGTAACATTTTTATAAGCTATCTTTTTGCCTTTACAGCATGTGCTACTTCTTTGAAAAACCATATTGGTTTCCGCTAACTTTTACTTTTACAGACATGTCTAATACAGTGTGCCGTTGCATCTAAAATGGTACCCTTCAGAAATTCCCACTGTTCTTGAACCCCTGTAATAAGAGTTTTCCCTTTTAAATAGCTGTTTAGGTATTCTCCCATGTACGAAAAAATCAGCCTTCCTAAAGTCTAAAACGTTTATTATAGTCTGGGTGCACATGAATACTAAACCAAACAGATTGATGATCACTGGATCCTTTGTTCTCACCTACAGAAAAATCTGAAACTGTATCACTGTATTAATTCTAAAATAGTGTCCCTTCAAGTTGGTTCTTTAACTAATTGCTCAAGTGATTCCCCTTGCAAGGATTCAAGAATATACCTGCTTCTAGCTGATCTAGCAGAGAGAATCTTCCAGTCTATGGGCGAGATTAAATATACGACGCAAGCTTTAGCGCAACTACTAAAACCCGCGCTGCCCGTAATTTCACCTCGCACATCGTGGTATTACATAAACCCCGCCGGCAGTTCATAAAGTGTTGTAAGTCGGATAAACTAGCGATGTCCAGAAATGTGCGTAAATACAAAGTTCTGGAGTCGCCAGTGATTTACGGCACTTTAGAAACTGCCAGCGCCTAAGAAAATAAAAAAAAAGTCTAACCCGCCTCCCAAAAATAAATCTGACAAGTAAAACCCCTATATCCGCCATCAAACCCACATCAGAACTAATATTAAAAGTATTAAACCCTAAACAGACAACCCCCCACAACACAATAAGCCTAATTAAACTATTAACCCCTAATCCGCAATTCACCCACATCGAAATAAAGCTAATAAAGTATATTAACCCCTAATCCGCCATTAACCCACAACGAAATAAAGCTAATAAAGTATATTAACCCCTAATCCGCCATTAACCCACAACGCAATAAACCTTATAAAGTATATGAACCCCTTATCCGCTATTAACCCACATCACAATAAACCTAATAAAACTATTAACCCCTAATCCGCCAAACCCACACAACGCAATAATACTAATAAATCTATTAACCCCGAATACGCCAAACCCCCACAACGCAAGTTGATTTGAACAGCCAATAGGATTTCAGTAGCTCTCATCCTATTGGCTGATTTGAATTTGAAGAATCAAAGCAGCCAATAGGAATGCATGGGACGCCATATTTTAACTCGCACCTTGAATTCACTATTCAGTGTATGTCGGCGATCGTACGAAGAGGATCCTCCGCGCTCCATGGCTCTGCGGTCGCCGGTCCTGCTCCGCGCTCATCTCCGCTCTGCTCTGGCTTGGTCCTGGATGAAGAAGGAAGAGGTCCCCGCTTGGAAGAAGATGTCGGCCGCATGGAAGAAGACTTCACCACCTGGAACAGGACCTTCTCTGCCGGACTTCAGGAACAGTGAGTACCTATTTGGGGGGTTAGACTTAGGCATTTTTTTTGTTTGTTTTTTAGATTAGGGATTTCTGGGCACTCTTAAAAGAGCTGAATGCCCTTTAAAGGTCAGTAAAAGAGCTGAATGCCCATACAAATGCCCCTTTAGGGGTAATGGGTAGTTTAGGATTTTTTAGTGTTAGTTTTTTTTTATTTTTGGGGATTTGGTGGGTGGGGGTTTTACTGTTAGAGGGGGGACTTAGTATTTGTTTTAAGGAAAAGAGCTATTTAAGGGCTATTGGTAGTTTAGTATTAGATGAGGGGGTTTTTTTATTTGGGGGGCTTTTTTATTTTCATAGGGATTAGGTTTATTTTTTTTATTTTTGATAATTTGGTTTATTATTTTATGTAATGTTAGACTTTTTTTATTTTTTGTAATCTTTATATACCTTATTAGGTTTATTGCGATGTAGGTTAATGGCGGATTAGGGGTTAATATACTTTATTAGGTTTATTGCGATGTGGGTTAATGGCGGATTAGGGGTTAATATACTTTATTAGTTATTGCGGTGGGGATTGCGGTTGACAGGTAGATTGATATATCGCATTCGTTAGGTGTTAGTTATTTTCAGGAGGAAGATAGATATTGTGCATGCGTTAGGGGGTTAGTTAATATTTTCAGGCAGTATATGCGGCGCTGTATATGTCATACCAAAACCGTGCAAAAACCAGCGTCGGCTTTTGCGGGCAACTACGCATATGTAATCTTGCCCCATATCTCGCAAATTAAAGTCCCCCATTACTATAACCTTACCCTTCATGGTTAAATGCAAGAATACCTGAGCTTCAAGATGGCAGCACCCAGTATGAAATTGCAGAGCCTTACCAGCCATAAAAGGGTTAAAATATGAGAATGGCTCTGAAGAGAGCTGTATTCACAAGAGGAAAAATATCACGGTGATTAGTAACCAATAGTGAGTAGTTGTGACCAGCAGTTTAATGTATCTCTAAAGGGACATTCCAGACAAAATTGGAATCGACATGGATGCATTTCAGTTTAGAATAGAAGTATTTTTGTAATATTCATGTATTAGCAAAAATGCTTCTAATAAAAGCTAGAGCCATTCCAAATATGTATTTAAATATGCACTGTGCACCACCATTTTAAGCACAGCATTTGTTCAGAGAGCCAAAGGCGCTTGTACCATCTGGTTATGACTCACTTTGTTAATTGCTGACATGATACACGCCCCACTGGCGTTCTGAGCAGCTGCATTATTTAAAATGCTGGTGCACTGAGAATATCTAGCTATGCTTCACATGCACGTGCAGAGAAAAATGTTAACACTAAAACAGTTATAACTTTTACTAGAAGCATTTTTGCCAAAACATGTATACTGCAATATTTTTTTATTCAAACATGTAATTCATCTATGTGCATTTAAAATTTAATGTTTGACTGGGACGCATAAAGGGCCAGATTACGAGTGGTGCGTAGTTATGAGCAAACGAAAAAGGGGATTATTGCGGCTGCTTGATTGCGTCACTGCAGTGGTGTATTTAGGTTTCATGCTGCCCTAGGCCCCAAAAAAATCTGCTGCCCCCCCCAAGGTTTTAGATATTTTTTGGCCATAATATACACACACAGTCACAGACACACACACATAAGCACACACACAGACACAGACACATAAGCACATACAGTCACAGACCCATACACATAAACACACACACAGTCACAGACACACACACATAAGCACATACAGTCACAGACACATACACATAAACACACACACAGTCACAGACACACACACACAGTCACAGACACACACACATAAGCACATACAGTCACAGACCCATACACATAAACACACACACAGTCACAGACACACACACATAAGCACATACAGTCACAGACCCATACACATAAACACACACACAGTCACAGACACACACACATAAGCACACACACAGTCACAGACACACACACATAAGCACACACACAGTCACAGACACACACACATAAACACACACACACATAAGCACATACAGTCACAGACACATACACATAAACACACATACAGTCACAGACACACACACATAAGCACATACAGTCACAGACTCATACACATAACACACACACACAGTCACAGACACACACACATAAGCACATACAGTCACAGACCCATACACATAAACACACACACAGTCACAGACACACACACATAAGCACATACAGTCACAGACCCATACACATAAACACACACACAGTCACAGACACACACACATAAGCACACACACAGTCACGGACACACACACATAAGCACACACACAGTCACAGACACACACACATAAATACACACACACATAAGCACATACAGTCACAGACCCATACACATAAACACACACACAGTCACAGACACACACACATAAGCACACACACAGTCACAGACACACACACATAAAAACACACACACAGTCACAGACATATACACACACAAAGTTATACACATACAGACACACGCACACACACACACACACACACACACAGAATTACACAGTAACACACATCCATCTTGTGCTGCAACATATATATATATATATATAAAAAGCCCCAAACACAGATTTCTTGAAACTATACTTTCCCAAACACTCACAATACAAAGTGCTGATATCCAACAGAACTAAAAGCAATAGGAATCCAATAAAAGAAAGGTTCAGAGCTACCTCTAAACTATAAGCTCCATGCAGGGCCGGACTGGGACCAAAAATAGGCCCGGGCATTTTAAGGCAAAGCAGCCCCCCATTTTGTATTTAAAGGGACAGCCAAGTCCAAATTAAACTTTCATGACTCAGATAGGGCTAGGGTTGCCAAGTGTCCAGTATTCAACCGGACAGTCCAGTATTTTAACAGGCTGTCCAGTAAAATCTGTACAAAAATACTGGACACCTAAATGTCTAGTATTTTTAAAGACCCCTGTCAGCTAAATGTAAAGGACCTTCTAGGCCTTTATGCATTAGAAATATGGCTCAAAAAAAGTTATACTGTGCATTTGGATCTTTTCCAGATAAGCCCCGCCACTAATGCAAAACGTGCACGCGCGAAAAGTTAAGCCCCGCCACTTTTGCCAGCTCCAATGTAATGCACGCACGCAACCTTGCACGTATTAGAAATTTGAATATTTAAACAGTGGATGTATTAGCCCCTCTCGATCTGCCTTTATATGATCTCACTGGATGCTTAGCTTTTAGGAACCCCGTTTCATCTGCAACCTGTGCACTTCACCCGAAACCACCGGAGCTCTGTGAGTCGCAGTGCCTGGTATACAGGAATCGGCTGTGTCCTTTCATCTGCAACCCTCTCCCCTCTGTTATGCACCGATCAAAAAATAAAATAAAGTACAAGTTATCTGCTCTGCCGTCTGAACTGCATATCGGATGCTAATCAGGGTATGTCTTTATGCGTTACGGCTCCGTTAGCCTTTGTCATTCCACTGATACAACATGGCTCCTCTGTTATGCACCGATCAAAAAATAAAATAAAGTACAAGTTTCAAAATGTCCCAATTTCACCCTCTTCAATAAAAAATAAAAAGTTTAAAAATTTCCCAATTTCACCCCCTTCAATAAAAAATAAAAGTCAAAGTTTCATATCCTCTTTTTTTATAATGATTTTGGGGTGGCGGGGGTTAACTTTTTGGCGGGGCTTATCTGGAAAAGATCCGTGCATTTTCTATTATATGTGTTACAGGTAACCATGAGGGTGGTCAATCATTGCTGGGTTGGTTACCTCTAGCAGCCAAGGGGGGTACATCACTGCTCTGTACATGTGTATATTTTTTGCTCTCAGAGTTTCAGGCTCATATTAAAAGTTGAATGTAAAACGTTTGCTCTCTCATGTTCATAACGTCACAGTAAAAAATAGACTTTGAGAAGTTGCGAATACAAAATAGCATTCCCCCATAGACTTCAATGTAGCTGAAAAATACCTAGCACCCACAAGTCACACAAACACGATGGCGGTTATTTAAAAGCATAACATAAGAAGATAATATTCCATCTTTCATAATCTAATGTTCTGCGGATAGCAGAATATGTTCTATGTATTCTTAAAGAGATATTTAAATGTATATCTGATGGATATTTGCACAAATATATATTTATACATACATACACACACACATATATATATATATATATATATATATATATATATAAACTTGATTATATATAGGTTTAGATATATACAGATATATAGGAATATCTATTTAAAAATACATATAACATATTCCCCATTGTGCAAAAACATTGGAATGTGAGATTTATATAGTAAACACCCAGTTAAACACTTATGAATATTGCATAAATATGTTTTTCATGTTTTCATCTACTTAACTGCAAAGGGCTCCAATGCACTTATATGTCTATATATGTATGCATATGTATTTAAGTGTTTATATTCTGTAAATACATATATACAAATATAAATACATATGTACACACATATACATACATATACATATTTAGCCATGTGTATGAATGTACAGTATCTCTATGTTAAAGCCCTTTTCAGTCTTTTTTTTATATATATAACACCTGAGACCTCATATCTTTGAGCCCTTATAACTTTTTAATGCAATATTTTTATTTAATATTTTTGTATCAGATAGTGTTATTATGAGTGTAACTGTACTTTTAAATGTTGATGTGTTTTGTAAATTCAGCAACGTATTTCTAGGGAATTAAGCACATTTGATAATAGGAGTAAATTGGAAAATCATTTAAAATTGCCTGTAATAATATTCTGATCTGAATCCGGAAAGAACAAAAATGGGTTTTATATCCCTTTAATAGGTCCCATACAATGTAACCTGTAGTGTACTGCAAACATTTAACAATAAATGCTCTCAAGAATTAGAATATTATATTTTTTTATCAAGGCAAAGAATTTAATAGACATGTGCAAAAATGCATACTTTATTATTCAGTTTGTAAACAAATAATGTAGTTATCCTCTTTCTTTGGCAATTACTTTGATCTGACACCAGATAAAAGAGCAATTTAAAAATATCTAAGTAGCTGATTTCTAAGGTTTAATAGGGCTGTTTTTCAAGTTTCAGTATACTGTAACTAAGCCTTCTTTTCTAGGTGTGTTACAGTATGATGAGCTTGTAGGCAACTTGGTAAATGGAGGCCTGCACTGAATTAAGCATGGACATAACTGCTAGGGGTTTTTGGGTGATCCAGGGTGATCCAGTTGCTGCTGGGTGATTCGGGTGATCCAGTTGCTGCTATCATTAACAGATATTCTTTGTGTCCTCATATTTAAATATACAAACATATTTATTGCAGATATGTGCAGAATATCTGATCATTTAATAGTTTTAGGTAGGAACACTTTTACTATGTCAAGGGCACTTGGAAATTAGGCAAAATCTCGAATCTTATGATGTATGGAAGCCTTATTATTCTATAATAGTTCTGCTTACATACAAACCCAGTACAAAAAGAGTGGTGTCTTGCAGGGGAATAATATATTGTAATACTACAAATGTAAAGTGTTTTTCACTAATGGCAGGTTGTTTCGCCCTTGTTGGGGCTCTTCAGTATGATGTAGGTGCTATGTTATTGGACTCAAGCATTGATTTTAGGTTTACGGCTATATGCCAGTTTTGCTGATGATTACATTAATTTTCGTAACCACACTTAAAAAGCGTGGAATTAATGCTTGAGCAGAACAGCAGCACCAACCATAGACAGCCTGTTTGGCCCGTTTGGGGCTCATTCCTCCATTGTTTTAATCCTAGCAAAAATAAATATACTTATTTGTGCAAAATTGCAACACTTACAATCCAAAATCCATTTCAATATAATGGGCAGCCCTGTAGCAAAGGGTGGGATGCTTGAGGACATCAGCATCAACCATAATGACTTGAGTGAGATAGAGTCCCAAAGTAGCAAAACAGGCTGCCTATGGTTGATGCTGTGTTATTTAAGCCTCATGTATTTCACAGTTTGCTATACTACTGGTTTAAACTGACAGGAGCAAAAGAGGGGGCCACATTAAAATGCATTTTGAATTAGTAATACTCTGTGGGATAATTTGTATATTCTATGCATTGTATATTTATTCCTTGCTGAACTAATTAAATGGAGGGTTTATCTCACTCTATTAACAACAATACATTTATTTGGTACAATGGGAGTCCCTGCTCTAAAGAATTTCTATGGGTGTAAGTGCAGACCCTGTTCCAAGGAGCTTACAATCTAGTGTTTCAGTGCTTTGCTCAAAGAGCTTACAATCTTGTATTTAAGGAGAACTTACCTCTGGGTACTTACAGTGTAGAGAAATAAAAGAAATCCCTGATGTAAGACTGCACTCAGCATGTGACATAACACTAGTCCCTCTGAAATCTTCAATCTTCCTGCCACTTCCATAGAGTATTCAGGTCTTCGTTATACTGCTTGCCAGATATGAATCAGTCTATGCACATCTTGTAAGGATTTTTCATCCAATGCAAGAACATAGGTGCATGACACACTGTACCTTATAATGCAGGGATTTTTTTTTCAATTTCTAATCAGAGGTATAAAATCCAGGACCATCGCATGACCTATCAAATCTTGTGCTTTACTAGGACTCTGCTTCAAAAATCCAACAGTAGTACTTGTCCCACAGTGACTGTAGACATTCAAGTTTAGTTTCACAGATATAGTAGTCCTTGTTCCAGGTTGCTGCAGTTCTCAGATAAAATTGTAAACCAGCTGCAAGGTGCTTATTGGTGTCCCTACATCAAGGCATTGCATTGAGGATATAAGTGCAAACATATTAATCATATCATTGTATTCTCTTCACCAAGATCCTTAACATTATTACATTAAACAGATATGTGCAGTAAGAATGGATTTAAGCCATTCGATTTGATTTAATATCAGTTTATTAAAGTTATAGCAGTGTAAGTGTAATTATGCTTTATTGTTGGTGTTATGACTCAAGTTCTAGTGTCACAGAGATGATTTGTATATTTTATATCAATAAGCCTTGAAAAGTACAGAAAGCTTTAAACAACCAAATTAAAGCTAAAGATTTCTATGAAATGGGAAAGTAAAGAAAAAGCGTGACAGAAATGTGAGAAATGATCTGACCTCATTGTACATGTCTGTAGGCTCTTGGAGCAGGATCTGTATTTACAATCTAGTGTGGTAATGAGATGGCTTGCTCAAAGAGCTTAAAAACTTGTTAATCTCAGAAAATCTTACCTTAGATACTTACAGTTTAGTAATATAAAAATCCTTGAAGGAAATCTGTCATCAGCGCGTATACTGCTGGCCAGATGGGCATCAGTCTGATCTGAATTTATTTCAGATTCCCAGTTGCCTTTTCTTCATCTGGGTAAAGCAGAACAAACAGCTGCATCAAATGCTGCACAGTACAGTGTTTAATGAGGTTCCAAGCACCATTGAGTTTGCAGCGTGAGGACATCTGCCATCAGTGCGTATACTGCTGGCCAGATGCGCATCAGTCTGATCTGATTTTATTTCGGATCACCAGTTGCCTTTTCTTCATCCGTGTCAAGCAGAACAAACAGCTGCATCAGATTCTGCACCTTACAGTACAGTGTGTCATTAGGTTCCCAGCACCAGTTGGTTTGCAGCGTGAGGACATCTACCATCAGCGCGTATACTGCTGGCCAGATGCACATCAGTCTGATCTGAATTTATTTCAGATCCCCAGTTGCCTTTTCTTCATCCGGGTCAAGTAGAAAAAAACAGCTGCATTAGATGCAGCACCTTACAGTACAGTGTTTAATGAGGGTCCCAGTACGAGTAAGTGTGCAGTGTATAAATTGCGGACCCATACCGTGGGGTTTATATTCTAGGCCTTTACTAGAAGTCCTTGCTTTCGAGCATTTGCAGACTAATGATACAGTAATTCTTACCATCCTTAAAGCTGGTTTAAAGCCTTTACTGCCAGCTGCAAGTCTTATAAAGATATGTAGAAGAAGCACAGAAAGGCATTGGTGTGTCCTACAGTTTTGGCTATAATACTTATAATGCTATACTATGTTTTAAAAAATATATTTATAAATATTATATTTATTATATTATATTTAATAAATTATATTTATTGTTAAATAAAGGTGTGAAGATAATATTAATTATTATTATGTAAGGTTTGTATGCTATGTTTTGTCTCAGAGTACTGGTGCCCATAGGAAGCTACACAGTTTAATCTATTACTTCTTTAATTTATCTGTATTATTTTACAATGTATATAAATGGGACTTAGTATTATTCGGTTACTGAGTTGGGGTGATCATGGTAACACTACCTGTAGTAATTGGTGTTCATACCTGCAGTTCCCTCCGGATGCCATTTGCATTGTGTTGGAGGTAGTCACTGTTCTTCTCACCAGCACATATACAGAGCTGTAGTTGTAAAGTTTAGCCCAGTCAATACTGAAGCTCAGCATTATCAGTCTGGCAACTCTAGTAAAGTTAGCATCAGTTATGAGGGTGGTTGCTTTGTGCTGTCAGTTGGTTTTGTGACATAACTGCTGCATCACATAAGCCACTCCCCTAAGGCTGTCACTATGACAACCAGGCATCACATTATACCATGACTGTCAGTTTAGCCTGTTATTAGTGTAGCTTTAACATAAGATGGTTAATTATGCATAATAAAACAACTTTAGATTATACTCATTCTTTATTTTGCCCATTTTCATGTAATTAGCTCTGAAAATTGTACATTGATTTTGAGCTGTATATGTTATTCTGTAGGATGGTAACAAATGTCTTGTAATTACACATTGTTTACTGTCCCTTTAAGTTCTAACAAAACTCCCATTATAAATCCTGAGTTTCCAGTGTTTATATGTTGGAATAGATTATTAAAACGACATGAACTGTTTTGGTCTGGTAATATCTACAGAGCTATGGCTGAGCCTCAGGATCATGTCATGTGATTGTCATGTGATTACCTCTGGGGTTACCAGCCATGCTAATTACCATATGTAATTGTGCAGTGTAGCTAAGAAACTACAGGTGCTAGGTCTGTCATTATTTAATAGTAGATTCCCCACATTTAGAAGTCTTTATGTCTGTATCAATTTTATATTAATTATAGCTGATCTGAACCATACAAATAGGGTGTCCAGTATTTTAGCAGGCTATTCAGTATAATCTGTACACAAATACTGGACACTTAAAGACCCCTGTCAGCTAAATGTAAAGGGCCTTATGCATTAGAAATATGGCTCAAAAAGAAGTTACACTGTGCATTTTCTATTATATGTGTTTTAGGCAAACATGGGGTTTGTTCAATTATTGCTGGGTGTTTACTTCTGGTAGCCAAAGGGGTCACATCACTACTACGTACATGTGTTACTGGCAACTAAGGGGATAAAATGACTGCTTAGTTGTGAAAAATATATGTGGTGGGATCAAGGGTGGGGCCTAAGGTTGAGCTTTTGTGGGGACATTGTGTGAACCCAGCTACAACCCGTATTCAGTCACCTGTAGGTTGTCTGGTATTTTATAGCGCACAGCTGGCAACCCTAGATAGGGCATGTAATTTGTTTTTGTTTTTAAACTTTTATTTATAACCAGCAATGCATACAGCAGGAAAAAAGAACATATCTTGCGCCGCGCAGGGCCCATAAAAACAAGAAAGAAATAACATAAAATCAAGAACAAAAGATTTATCAGTGTTATTAACATTTCACCAAATTAAGTTGTATTTTCTGCTGGGGTTTTTCTTTTTTTTCTTTACAAAACAATTTCCTCGATCGTCATGACCTTCATGACGTCACATACAAAAAAAACAAAAAAAAAACTAAACAAAACACAAAAAAAAAAAAAAAAAGAAACCCAACTAAATAAACTGTGTCATTGACATCATATATTTACGCAGCTTAATAATCTCTACTGACTTGTAACAGGATCAAACTAGAGTCCACGCATAGTATCTAACGGTTTTGAGGTCTATATGCAGGGTGTCTTTTGTGTGTACTCTTGGGTTTTCCCTGACCGTTCTGTTGTCACGATTTGATCCTTTTCTAGATCTAAGTATTGATCGAGACAGTAGTCGAGGTCCAAACCAAGAATAAGACAAAAGCAGCTACTGAATAAGACAGACCACAACACTACACCACGTAACACATAACAATACTACATAGCTGGAGAAGAAAGAAAGAAAAAAGGAAAAGCTGACCACCTTCAAAGAAAAAGGGAAAAAGACCAAGGAAGTGTTCGTTATTCACTATCCCCCCCCCCCCCAATTACCAAATGCCAAGAAGAACTATTTCTGAATTTTTAAATGGGAAAATCAAGTAATCAATTTCCCTTTCATGGAATGTTTTTATGAAAGCTGCCCATTTATTAAAGAAATTCCTTATGTCTGATTCCTTGTCAATATTTAAATCTTTTTGTTCTAGTACACACTGTTTTTTTAGATAATTCTTGACTTCAGTAATAGTCGGTAATGTTCGCATTTTCCATTTTTTGCAAATCAAATATCTAGAGGTTAGGATAGAGAGATTTACAAATTTTTCATTAATCTGATAGCTACTTTCTATATTTAAACATAATATGATTTGATATAGTGATAGGGTAAGTGTTTCGGTTTTCAAAACAGTTTTAAGCCAGTATTCTAGCTTGTTCCAAAACCTTCTGATTTTGGCGTGGTGCCAGAACATATGTATCAGATCTGCCGCAGGGTAAGAGCATTTAGGGCATTTATTGAATTGTTGATTATGCACTCTGAGGCCTTTCTCCGGGGTAAAATAGGCCCTGTGGAGGAGCCTAAGATGCGACTCTCGCCAGGTAGCTGATAAAGTGGTTGATGCCACTTTATTAATTGATAACTGAAGAGTTTTTATTTCGATATTACTTTGAGGTATTAAGGAAGTCCATGCTGCTGCCATTTTGTCCAGAATAGGGGCATCTTTGCTAACACTAAGTATGTGGTAACACGGGGCAATAGACATATAGCCATTCTTAGTCAGAGTTAACCAGTTTTCCAGTTTACCTAGCGCCCAAGACCAATCTGCCTCTTTGGTTAGTTCAGCAATGAAATGTCTTATTTGCAGGTATGCGAAGAAATCTTTATTGAGAAGATTAAATTTGTTCTTCAACTCTTCAAAGGTCTTAATACATTTTCTATCACTATCTATCAGGTATGATACCCTGTCGAGGCCGTTGTTATGCCATCGATTAAAAAACGTAGAATTTATACCTGCTTGAAATTGCGGGTTCCCTATCAAGGGAAGATAGTTTGAGACAGTGCTGGTTATTGCCAGGACTTTGGTTATTTTCCACCATGCCTTGATGGGGTTATATATAGTTTTAAGTCTCTTAATCTTTGCTGGGAGCTTCTTTGTTAGGCAGTGAATCATGGCTAAAGAAATACTGTATATAATACAATATTAAGGTAGCGCCACACAGCAATGAATATAGATGAGCAAAAAACACAGTATGAATACAGTGTATTAAAAGATAAGCAATTCACAATGTTATCCAAAAAAATAGACAATCAATCAAAAAATAAGAAATCAGGGAATCATATGAATCAAATGTTAAAGTCCCCTTTAGAAAGTCATTCCAATATATGAGAGAGTCACATGAAATTCAAACTTCCCTTATTGAAGAGTCCTTGTCTGAATGCGTGTGTTTGCGGTGCAGCTCCCTTCCAATCACTGGTGTGATCTCCGTGAGGTGTGGATCTGTAGGCAAGGAATCTGTAGAAACAGAAAGGGGTGTGGAGCGCAGCCAAGGGAAAACACACAGATCTAAGTGCAGATTAAAAACACCTTTTCACTTTATTCGAAACAATAAAAACATCAGGATGTACACTTACAAGCTTCACCCTCAAACATATGAGGTATGTGCTGACACTCTGTATAAGTTGTCCAAAACACGGATAAACTGGATACTGTGTGGTCAAAAAGTGTCTGTGTCCCACTATGAGATAACCACTGAGCCTACTGTGAATGTATAGCTGACCGGGAAAAGTTTATCCCTTTGTATCTGGTAAATATCACTGAGAATCAAAGTCCCAATATCACTGTGCAGATACGGGTAGGTCCGTGATGCAACTCAAGGGAACAAACTGTAATCGTTGGGAGGCGGTAGATATAGTGGCAGCGCGGTCCTATGATAGTAGCCGGCTAAAGGAAACGCCGCTGCACACAATGCTAACCTGGATTTGCATTTAACTTTTATATCTTTTTGGCTACTTTAATGTGTAACATGTGATTTAAATGTAACAATTTTCGCTTAACATTTTGTTTTCAGGGTTCCGATATTCTTTACTTTGATTTAACTCATTTTAATAGAGGTGTTCTATTTAGTCTTAACTTGTAATGTTATTATGTGATGTTTATAATGATATTGTAACATTTCTTATGTTGCTGCAAGAAAGTTAATGCTTAGAAGTATATGGAGTGTAAAAGGTTAGGTCAGAGGTGAGACTTCTGTTTGCTAATTGGCTATTCAGATTTGTTACCTGAGATTTAACAGCTGCCTATGACACTTCTTTCCCAGCTCTGATGAACCGCTTGTGAAGCGGGAAACGCGTCAGCGGGGTTTGTTTGCTGTGCCTGAAATTTTGTATGTACGCTTTGTAACATGTATTAAATTACGTTTTTACCTGCATATCTCTCTTCCATATTATTACTACACTGTTGCGATACCTGTTTCTGTTTGTGACTTTGCCTATATAGGGGTATGGAGAGCCCCCAGCAACAGTGTTAGTATTAGCAGCCAGACCGGAATTATACTGATATTCTGTGAGGCCCTGGATTACAGCCCTGTATGCATACTAATGCCCGGTGGATACATGTTTGCTCTGAATACCTGCAAAACGATACAAGGAATCAATACCGCACCGAGAGGGTTACAATCGGGTGAGTCCTCTTTTTTGATCTACTTCACTTGGATATTTTACAGTGTTTAGGTGACATCCGCATTAGTGGGACTCTTGGACAGAGTCGGTTTCACCTCTGAACTTTCATTTTATATATATTACAGCATTAAGACTGGCATCAGGATACTTTTGCGTGTATTTTTCCAAGTTACGAATAATAATATTATAATGGCTGCAGCTATGGATACGGCTAGGAGAGAGAGATTTGCAAAATTATTTAAAGGCACAGCAACAAGTGAAAATAAAGTTGAATTAGGAACCCTTTTTTCGAATAAGGAGAAAATACATATTAAAGAACTTAAGTTGTGGTGGGACATAGAATTTTTGGAATGCTATTTGGAGGAGAAAAAAATACCACGAGGTCTAAGAATGAAAAAATTTCCAGCATTCCATAAAGATTTCCCTGAGTTTATGCAAGATTGGAATCAGTCCCTGTCAGATTGTTCACTAATCCTAATGGAGAAACTTGTAAAGTTTAAAAAAGAACAAAGAGAAGCAATATTGACAGAGATTGAATATTTGGATAAAGATCTAGAGAGTTTTAAAGATGATGAGAGAATGTTGCCCTTTCAGAAACAACTTGATGACACACTGGAGAAACTGAGTACTGAATTATCTGACAGTAAATTTAAGAAATATGAGAGAGACACAAAAGACTATGAACTTGGGATAGTTTATAGCTGGAGCTCGGATAGGAAACAACAGAGAAATAAACAAAAGCTCAATAATAAAAATAAGAACAAGAATAAAAATCAACGAAAAGTGACTTTCTCCAGCTTTGAGAGTGCAACAGGCTGCAGTGACTCTAGTAATACTTCAACCTCAGTATTAACACCTTCAACCACGACAGAATCACTGCCATCCACTTCAACTCCAGTGAGAACAACAGTGATCAATGAAAAGATCCTGGGAGCAAAGCCAAAAAACGGCAAGTTGCAAATGGAACATTCAAAAAAGGAGAAGGTGGTGGTGATACCTGTAGAGGGAGCCGAAGTCATACAGAGCGTACCCAGGTATCCAAGTCGAAGAACACAATGGAAGAAGAACAGCAGCAAGAACATCAAGTAATCAATTTATCATCTAAAACTCTGAGTCCATATGAGAAGTCTGTTTTATCTAAGGGACTTGGCTTCTCTCCTGCAAGGGACTTCAGCTTATTTGATACTATGCTGGACATTAACAAGTTCATTCGTAAAATAACTTTAAAGAAGCACTTTTCCAATAGTGTTGAAACTCAGGATTTTACTGATGAAGATATGAGAGACACGATTACCATTAGTGACAATTGTAATTTCAAGGAATTGTGTGATGTTGCAACACTTTGTGAGTTACAAAGTGTTGATTCTTGTTCAGGAGTTGTTTTCAAACAACAACCAATGTTGAAATCTAAGTCAAGTACTTTTTATCCTGTACAGGCTCGTAATGATGTGATTGAGTTGTTTCATTCAATTCTTGAACAAGATTTAGTGGAATTATCTTTGAAACTAAGTAATGACACAACCAAAAATGCCTCCAAGTACAGTAATCTGAATAAAAAAGAGATCTTTGCATTGAACCAATTGAGTTCTAATTTGAATCTGATGATAGTCAACTCAGATAAGGGGGGCTCTATAGTTGTGTTAGATAAGGTAGACTACAATAATGAAGTATATCGCCAGTTAAGTGATGTTGTAACATACAAAAAACTCACCTTTAATCCTACCATTAAATTTCAAAGAGAGCTAGAACATCTATTGGATTTAGGAATAGAAAATGCAGTATTCACAGGTAAGATAGCTGACTCAATTTTTGTTGAACATCCGAGAGTACCAGTGTTTAAATACTTACCTAAAATACATAAGTCTCTAGTCAATCCCCCAGGGAGACCAATAATTTCAGCGATTGGCTCCCTGGGGGAGAGATTGGGCCAATGGGTAGACGCACAGTTACAGCCAATAGTTCAATCATTACCTGGATTTTTGAGAGACACTAAACATTTACTTAGATCCATACAACAGTTTGAATGGAAGGAGGATTATGTTTTTTCCACAATAGATGCCGTTTCTTTATATTCGTGCATACCGCATGAGCAAGGTTTAAAAGCTGTACAGAGAATGCTTGTCAGATATTCTGGGTATGATGACAGATTAATTGATTTTATATTGGAAGCTATCTCATTTTTACTACACCATAACTACTTTATGTATAATGGTGAGTTCTATCTGCAACTTAGAGGGACAGCGATGGGAGCAAAATTTGCCCCCTCGTATGCCAATTTATATCTAGCTGATTTTGAAACCAGAAAGATCTTTGGAAATGAGAACTCTTATAAAAATAATATTAAGTTATATACCAGATATATCGATGATATTTTGATAATTTGGGGAGGTGAAGAAAGTAATTTGAAGTACTTTGTTGATGATCTTAACTTAAATGACAACAACTTAAGTTTCACTTATAATGCATCTAGAGACAATATACCATATCTAGATGTACTGATAGGACACAAAGATGAATCAATTATCACTGAAGTTTATAGGAAAGAAATATCCGGGAATACTATTCTCAGAGCAGATTCATCACATCCCAGACATCTGAAAAAGGGGATCCCTAAAGGACAGTACATTAGGTTAATGCGTAATTGTAGCTCTTTGGATATGTATTGGAAACATGCTGGAATTTTGACTTCACGTCTGGTAGAAAGAGGTTACAATGTAAGAGAGTTAAATGATATTGCTACTTTGGTGTCTGGCTTTGACAGAAGTAAATTACTCAAGGATAAACAAAAAACTAGATACAATGCCAGAAATCAGAGTAGTAATAGTGTTAACTTTATAACCAAATACAGCAATCAATATCATGCTATATGTAATATTATCAAGAGAAGGTTACCCTTTTTAGATATGGATGATGATTTGAGATATCTGTCGAAAAATTGCAAGTTTATCTCCTATAGGTCAGATACCATAGGTGATAGAATAAACAAAAACTCAGGTTCACACTCCAATACTAAAGCAACTATACAGACAGGTAAAACCAACAATTGGCTTTCCAAAAAATGTGGCTTTTACAAGTGTGGTGTGAGGCCATGTAAAAGTTGTGATTTTGCTATGGTAGGAGACACTTTTCAGTCCACGAACACTAGAAAAATATACAATATTCAGGGACGTATTAATTGCAGTTCAAACTTTGTTGTCTACCTTATCACCTGTTTACACTGTAATTTTCAATATGTAGGTCTTACCTCTAGGGGCTTAAAGGACAGGATTCGGGAACATCTTTTGTCCCTAGAGGCGGAGGTACCCAAAACTCCAGTGGCCAAGCATTTTTTTGAACATATTGATAAATTCAGGTATTTTCGGTTTCAAGGTATTGAACAGGTTAAAACTAACATCAGAGGAGGTGATAGATATAAGATCTTGAGCAAAAGAGAAATTTATTGGATCTATACCCTCAAAACGGGTTCCCCACTAGGAATAAATAAAATTAGTGACATCAAATTATTTATAGATGCTTAGTTTTATGAATATGTCCATTTAATATAGTAACTACTATACAAAGATTGATCTTTTACTATTAAGATTAGTTCAATGTGTTTTCTCTCCTTATTTTTGTTAAGTTGTAACATTATGACATGTATCCACATTTGCCGTAATATAATTAAGTTTGCATTTAACTTTTATATCTTTTTGGCTACTTTAATGTGTAACATGTGATTTAAATGTAACAATTTTCGCTTAACATTTTGTTTTCAGGGTTCCGATATTCTTTACTTTGATTTAACTCATTTTAATAGAGGTGTTCTATTTAGTCTTAACTTGTAATGTTATTATGTGATGTTTATAATGATATTGTAACATTTCTTATGTTGCTGCAAGAAAGTTAATGCTTAGAAGTATATGGAGTGTAAAAGGTTAGGTCAGAGGTGAGACTTCTGTTTGCTAATTGGCTATTCAGATTTGTTACCTGAGATTTAACAGCTGCCTATGACACTTCTTTCCCAGCTCTGATGAACCGCTTGTGAAGCGGGAAACGCGTCAGCGGGGTTTGTTTGCTGTGCCTGAAATTTTGTATGTACGCTTTGTAACATGTATTAAATTACGTTTTTACCTGCATATCTCTCTTCCATATTATTACTACACTGTTGCGATACCTGTTTCTGTGTGTGTCCCTGTCTATTAAGATCGGAGAAGAGATGGTATCATTTATTATCAATCGCGTATGGGATTGTTTGTGTAGATTTTCTAGAAAGTTGGAGAAGTTTCCTTTGATCCCAAACTTTGTTAAAGATGTTATTATATGATTGAAAATTACCGAATCAAACGCTTTTTCTGTGTCAATTGACAAGATAGCTAGATCTGGGGTGCCCTCTCTCTCCGCCTCGAAAGAGGGAAGATTCTGAATATAATCCAGTGTGACAAGAAGTTCTCTAATTTTTGCCGCGGAGTTTCGTTTATTAAGAAAGCCGGCTTGGTCCGTATGAATTATTTTCGCTAGGATAGTTTGCAGCCTATTCGGTAAGATAGTGGTCATAATTTTATAGTCCGAATTTAACAGAGCAATTGGTCTGTATGATTCTTTTTGCAATGGATCTTTCCCTCCTTTTAAGATCAGAGTCGTAAGTGAGGAGGGAAAGGAGGGTAGGACCGATTTACCATTGATATAAATTTCATTGTAGAGATTACTCAAATAGGGTGTTATTTCAGCTGATAAAATTTTGTAGAATTCGTTTGGAAATCCATCCGGACCTGCTGCTTTATTGAGTGAAAGATTAGAAATTACTTTTTCTATCTCTTGTTTTAAGATAGGAGAGTTAAGACTGGCTATCTCTTCAGCCGAAACTGACGGGTAGGTGATTTTGCTCCAGAACTCTGCTGCTTGTGCAGCATCATACCCTCTACACGTATATATATCTTGGAAGTATTCTGCGAATATATCAGATATTTCTTCCAGTTTCGTTATCTGTATCCCATTGTGGGACAATCTTTCTATCATTGTTTTTTTTCCTTAATTTTTAACTAATTTGGCCAGCATTTTTCCAGATTTATTGCCAAATCTGTATAGTTTGGCTTGGAGCCTGAGTTCTCTATGGGTTTCTTGGGTCATTAAGAAAGTGTCTCTAATACTTTTGGGGCGAATATATTTCGCCCAGTTTAGGGGAGTTTTTTCGAGTAGAAAGTGGTTATAAGAATTAACCAGAAGATTGCTCGTTTCCCTCTCTCTTAACTTTGCCTTTTTGGATAGGGTGGCGGTATAAGCGATAGCCTCTCCTCTGAGCACTGCCTTTGCAGTCTCCCAGAATATATCTGGGCGCTGTATATAATCATTGTTAAAATTAAGATATTCGATAAACTTATCCCTTATCCATTTTTTAAATTTTAAATCTGTAGTTAGATGATAGGGAAAAAAGAATTGTGACATTTTACGCTTAGACTGATCAGGATATAGTTCGAGGGAAATAGGTCCGTGGTCGGATAGGAGAATTGGCATTATTCCTGCTTTTACTTTTGTTGTGGCTAGGCGTTCATCAATTAAGAATAGGTCAATCCTGGAAAGAGTTTTATGAGCTTTTGAGAGGCAGGTGTAATCTTGGGCATCAGGGTTCTGGACTCTCCAGATATCGCGTAGTGCTAAGTTATGCTTAATTTTGTTGAATGTTTTGGAATCTAAATTATCATTTTTCTGCTTTAATTGCTTGGCATTATTTCTGAGTCTGTCTAAGGGCATTGTGGTGCCATGTTAAAGTCACCTCCTAAAATCAAGTATCCTTCACTAACTAATAAAAGTTTTGACTGGATTGAGTTCCAAAACTCTGGGTCAGAAATGTTTGGTCCATATATGTTACAAAGTGTATAAATTGTCTGAGCGACCTTCAGTTTTACCAAAATATATCTCCCCCCAGAGTCAGCCTCAGAGTGCAGGATCACCACCCCAGATCTTTTCCCAATTAGTATAGCCACACCTCTCTTTTTCCCAACACTTGGTGCTGCAAGGACTTCTTTAACCCATTGTGCTTTCAGTTTTAAAGATTCCTCTAAATTTAGGTGGGTTTCTTGTAAGAAACCGATGTCGGCTTGGGCCTTACGCAGATGGGCGAGAATCGCCTTTCGTTTAATAGGAGTCGAGATACCGCCCACATTCCATGATACTATTTTTAGTTTATTTATCCCTTATGTCATTTACATGGGGGGGGGGGGGGAAAGAGAACCGAGAACAACAGAAGAAGAGAGGGAAAAAAAAAAGAAGAGAAAAACAGGAGAGGAAAAAATTATACATACACTAGACAGAGCCACCCTATCCCGAGGGGATTCCCTGGTCACAAGGCCTAACTTCTCATTATACAGTAAGGTCATTTCTTAATGAGGTTGTGGGTTTAAAGTCTTAAAGAAATTTTCGGCCAATTGGGCATCCTCAAATAGATGTGTTGTATCATTAACTACAACTCTAAGCTTAGAGGGGTAAATTATAGTGGCACGATGGCCGTTCTGTATGAGCTTGGTACATATCGGGGCCAGCTCTTTTCTCTTCAAGGCTGTGTATGCCGAGAAGTCTTGAAAAATTAAAATCCTAGCATTTTCTATGAGAATTGGCTGATTTTTTCGAAAATATTGCAATATCATATTCTTATCCTGAAAGTTAAGTAGTCTTGCAATCACCGGTCTAGCGCGATTGCCATTTTTGTTACCTAAGCGGGGAGTGCCCAATCTATGGGCTCTCTCTACCAGAATCGGGTGATAGGTTGGAGGGATTTTAAGAGCCTTGTGAGTGTATCTGAAACAGCATAAGTCATCATATTATTTATCTTCTGGAAGACCTATTATTCGAATGTTATTTCTTCTAGAGCAATTTTCCAAATCCTCCAGCCTGTCATAGATTTTTTGAATATTATTACTTGAAATTTCTAGTTTAGAGCTATGCCCTGTCGTTAGATCTTCTAGATCTGACACTCGCTGTTCCACTTCCTGCAGCCTATTGGAGAATTGTCTTATCTCTTGGGTTAATGAAGAAATGTCTTGTCTAATCTCTGCCCTAAGAGCATCGAATTTGGGTGTAAGAGCTTCTGTAATACTTATAACCAGGCTTTGTGGGTTAGAGGGTTCAGGCAAGACTACTGTGTGGGCTGAGGTTGATTGTGACTCAGTGATAGAATCCTGAGTATTTTTAGATTTCCTGTCCCTGTGTCTAGCTGCCATATTTGGAGAGGGTGTCTTGGATGTAATAGAGAGAAATTTATCCATAAGCCACGTGTCTGTTTGTGATAGTGAAGAGGAGGGCGTTTATAAAAAAACGCTTGCAAGGGGGGGGGGGGTGAAGGGGGAAAAGAGAGGTAAAAAACAAAGACCAAAGGGAATTAGATAGATGTGATATTCCCGGGTGAGCTAATCCAGGAAAGTGAGGTAGTGTGATGACGTGATGGTGCGGGGGAGAGTAAGGGAAAATTACGTTTTAAGGGGTGATACTTGTGATCAGTAATATAGGGGAAGTGAAGTGATCTGTGTTTGAGATGGCCTAAGGTGGCTAGTGTAAGGTTCTAAAAAAATATAAATTTATTCTAATTTGAATGTAACTGTTCAATTGTTAGCACATGTGTATTTAAAGTGTTTGTGGCTTTGGCAGTTATATGTAATCAGTAACAATTTAAATAATGAGATTCTGAGAGATGCTCAGCCTTTGATGTTATAAAAACAACAGGCAGTTGCCTATTTAACTAATGCGATAGCGAAGAGATTATATAAAAAAATATCTTCCTCTCTTCCTCATGGAGTAGAAGATATCTAATCTATTGGGCAATAGCAGTGGGAGTTAATCTCTCCAGATAGTTTGTCTTAGAAAGTCAACAGTGGGTTATTTTAAAAAGTACTTTAGACCGAGAAAAAAACTCAGAGGAATATTCACTGCTCCTAAGAAATAAGCAAATAAGGTAGTTATCCCTTTCTGTATTCAAGAACGAGAAGATGTTAGGGCAAAGACAATCTAACCGTAGGTTTTCAATTTTAGTAACCCATCGGTAATATAGAAAACATTCATCAAAATATAAATTTAAACAGAGTCAGTTCAGTTGTAAATCACAAGATTTTGTGATTTACAAGCAGAGGTATGTTGAGTAGTGATATTGTGTAAATTACCAGAGAAGATAATATTTATTCATTCTCTTATTAGCACTCAGAGCTAGAGTCAGTTATAGAAAGCAGAATGTTTTAAGAAGTGTATTCACAGCATACACAGCATATAGAACTAGGTAAGAAAACAGTATATCACCGTCTCAGGGTGTCACACTAATTTTAAGCAGGTACCGTTACATTAGTCATATAGCTTTATATGCGCCTGTGTCCCTGTATGGCGATAGTGCGATAGTACTGCTCCATTAGTCAGATAACTTTTCATGTGCCTGTATGGCGTTACTGTGCTGATTACATAAATTTATGCACAGCTGTAGCCTCTTTTTAATACTAATAAGACAGTACTACCGCAACATTCTCACAATTCTAAGTACATCTATAGCCCTATATAGTGACAATATAACATTGTGGACCAGACCAGACAAGACACAATGTTTCTTGAGGTATTTAGCTCAATTAAGCCCAAGCAGAAGGGAGAAAAAAAAGAGACACAAAAAAACAAAAAGCAAGGAACAACAAAAAAAAACAAAAAAAAACTTTTTCTCCAGGAGATAAGGTTTTCAGAGCTGTGTTCAGAGGAGTATTTCAGCCAAACTGTAATGGATGAAAGTTTTAATGAACAAGGTAGAGTTAAGAATATAACACTTTCGCCTCCTGATATTTTATTGTTGTTTTGTTATTTTTATTTTCCCTCCTCCCCGTGATTTCTCCCTCCTCGCACTTATCCCCCTTTTCCCTTCCTTGTATAGCCAAATGGTAACTTCTTAATTGTTCTCCCTTCTTCTTTTATATCCCTCTATCTTTGTTAGAGAGTTGCAGGCACCAAGTAACTCAGGGTGTGACTTCTAGAGTGTAATCCCTAGTATGGTATTGTCAGATAGGTTACGAGGGTATTCCTATTAAGAGTTCTGTGTTAGGCAAAGAAGAAGTATCGGCATAACATTATCAGCTAGGGGTGCAGTAGAAAGATTTTTAGTTCGAAGTTAACCCCTCTCTTCCAGCTAGCACAAAGAATTGAACAAAAGTCCTGGAGGGCTCACCTTATTCGAGCCGCTTTCCACTCACCACCAGGAGATATGAGCTGAGGCTTCTAGGAGCAGGAGTCCGTGTGATGCAGTTAATCTCCACCTATATTCTACCACCGCGACGTGGATCCAGCACAGCAATCGCGGCTCCTCCTCCTCTCTCGCAGCACCGGTGGGAGAGGAGTGGAAGACGCCAGCAACAGGAACCGGAGAAGCACGGCAAAACCAAGCCGCAAGGAGTCCTCCGACGGAGCACCAGCTCAACGCTCACCCCCTCCCTCGCAGCACCGGTGGGAGAGGGGGGAGCCCACAGCAGAGGAATGAGTCTGGCTCGTCAGCAGCAGTAAGGTAAGACGTCGGCAGGCGGTAGATCACTGCACCACAATATCGTCCTCACCGGGGAGAAAACGACAGGTATAGATGCGGCACAGCGGAGGTGAGCCCTGAAGCCGGTAGGGTGAGTTCTTTGGGGGGGGGGGGGGAGGGAGAGCAGAGACAAGAGATCTTTAGTTAGGTAGTGAATAAAGTTTTAACATCTTGCGGGTCAGGGTTCCAGGGGGGAATTGAAGAATCCACAATAGGATACAAAGGGAGCCCGCCCGGAGGGGTTTTTAGAATGGTATTCAGCACAGTTTGTCTGTAAATAACAGGCGGGCTGATCAAGTGGCAATATCAGCTCCAGTAGGGCTTATGAGGATGACAGTGCAATGGAAAGGCACTGCTAGGTTCCCAGGGCGGTATTACTGACTGTCCCTGTAGCAACCCCTATTCGTGGGGTAAGGCGCGAAGAAGTTACCGCCAGCAGATGTTGGGACTGGAGCAGAGAGCACAGCATCACATACTTGCTCCTCCTCCACCGGAAACCGCCAGGGCATGTCAGGGCATGTAATTTTAAACAACTTTCCAATTTACTTTTTTTTTTTACTTCTTTATTTTAAATCCAATAATGTAATCAACATCCAGAGTACCGTCTGTACGCCACGCAGGGCTGCACAAAGAGACAAAAGAAAAACAAAAAGGAGAGAAGAAAACAAGAAAAAAAAAATTTCTGCCTATTGCAGACAACATTGTTGGTATTTAACTTTTTATAATAAAATAACAATATAATAGAATATATCCGTCATGTAATTCTTCTTACAGTGAATCTCTTCCAATCAAGAATAGCAGATTTTTATTTCAATTCCTTTTTTGGCCAAGTGTGGTTAATTTCCTGACCCCCAATATCTAGCTATGGTGCTCCTCTTGGACCACCTATATTAAGTCGCCATTAACATACAGTATCACATATCAGGGGCAGGGATAAAAAAAGACCTTCCTTGCCAGTGTACCTCAAAGTACTTATAGTAATTTCAGTTTTTATAGTAACTATATTCCAAGAAGATATAGAGAGAGTGAGAGAGATAGAAAAAAAAGGGGGAAAGGGAAAGGTTGAAATTTGAATGTCACATTCGATTTCGAATATTACATTTTTTGAATGCTACATTCGAATTTGAATGTGACATTCGAGTTCGAATATTACATTTATACAACACAGTTGTAGACTAAAAATACTATTTCCTATTGGAATGTGACATTTGAATTTGAATGTAGCATTCAAATTTGAATATTACATTTATAGAACACTGTATTAGACTAGAAACACTATTTTGAATTTGAATATGACATTCGAATTTGAATGTAGCATTCAAATTTGAATATTACATTTATAAAACACAGTATTAGACTAGAAATACTATTTAAAATTTGAATGTGACATTCGAATTGGAATGTAGCGTTCAAATTCGAATATTACATTTATAAAACGCAGTTGTAGACAAGAAATAATATTTCAAATTTAAATGTGACATTCGAATTCGAATGTCACATTTGAATTCGAATATTACATTTCGAAATTGAATGTGATATAAAATGCATAGCTAAACATTCTATTATCCGAACGAATATTTTCAAATGTTATTTAAAAATTCAAAATAGAAAATTTGAAAATAGAATGTTAGAATGTTATATAAACATTCGAAATTCGATTCGAACGAACAAATGTATCAAAATTCGTTTTAAATTTCGAATTTTTAGAAACATTCGCCCATCCCTTATAACTAACCCTTCTGTGTGATATTGAGATTATCAGTTGGTATGAACCATATCAACCTGTTGTTATGTGCACAATGGTAGAGTCAGGAAGTGCCTCTTGCATAGTGTGTGTATAACATTCTTAATAAAGTTTACAGTTATGAAGACCTGTGCTTGATCTCCTTATATAAACTAGGATAAAACATGGTGTCAGAATAAGGAGTTCCCTGCTTCCATCTGAACTGACAAGCAAGGACTCTGAGGAATCCATTAGAAATCTTTGCAGCAAATTGAAAGTGTGAGAGTCAAGGCTCTGGCAGAGTGACTACAGCTTCTTCTCATGAACTGAGTAAGTGCATCATAACTTGTACAATTGACTGATTCTAACAGCACTACATACTTTTATATTAATACTGCATAATTCAGAACATTAAGATGGAAAAGTTAAATCCTCCACCAGAATTGAAAATGACTGGTAATATGGAAGATGCATGGCAGAGGTTTAAGCAAAGATTCCAGCTACATGTTAGAGCTATAGGAGCTCAGGAGCAAGATGATGAACAAAAGATTGCACTTTTTCTGACTGTAGCAGGATCAGCAGCAATAGATGTATACAACACCTTCACATTTACAGATGAAGAAAGGGATGTTTATCAGGTTGTTCTAGACAAATTTGAACAGTAATGTTACAAACGATTGCCCTTCGGCTTGTATTCAGAACCAGAAGTGTTTCATAGTACCATGCAGCAACTTCTTGAACGAATACCAGGCACAACCGTATTCATTGATGATATTCTGATCTGGGGTAAAACCAAGCAAGAACATGATGAAAGGCTAAAGATGGTCTTAGATGTTGCTAAGGAGAATAATTTGAAGTTCAATAAGACAAAGTGTCAATTCAGAAAAACTTCAATTCAATATTTGGGAGAACAACTCACGGGAGGTGGTGTTTTACCAGACATGAAAAAGATTAAGGCAATTACAGAAATGCCACAGCCAGAAAATAAGCAAGATATACAACGCTTACTAGGAATGGTGAATTACCTTGGCAAGTTCATACCTAATTTACCAGACAAAACTGTACTAATGCGTCAACTACTCAGAAAAAACTATGCCTGGGAATGGTCAGAGAATCACCAGAAAGAATGGAAGTTTTCGAAGGACATGCTTACTACTGCACCAACTGTGCAATTCTTTGATCCAACAGCAAAAACAAAGTTGTCAACTGATGCTTCACAAAATGGATTGGGAGCAGTTCTATTTCAAAATCAAGGCTCGGGATGGATGCCTGTGGCTTATGCATCTAGGGCATTGACAGATACTGAAAAATCATTTGCTCAAATTGAAAAGGAAACACTGGGACTAGTTTACGGATGTGAAAAATTTCATGTTTATTTGTATGGAAGAGTATTTTCAGCAGAAACTGATCACAAACCTTTGATTCACATCTACCAAAAGGGCTTGATAGATGCACCTCCCAGAATTCAACGTTTGTTGCTGAGACTTCAAAGGTATGACTTCACCTTGGATTTTATACCTGGCAAGGAGTTGGTGGTAGCGGATGCTCTGTCACAAGCTTACTTACCATTTAACAATGAGGACTTACAGTTGCAGAAAGAGGTGACTGTTCTCGTCAATCTGATCTTGAAGACATCCCCGTTTAGTCATGCAATGTGGGCAGCAATAGAACAGGCTACAGAAACAGATGCTCTTTTAAGTCAAGTGAAGAAAGCAGTTTCTAGTGGCAAATCTAAGACACTAATGCCATCACTGTATAGACCATACATTTCTGAAATTTCTTTGATAAAAGCGGTACTTTTAAAAGGACAAAAGATAATTGTACCAGCGAGTTTGCAAAGTCAAATACTGAAAAGACTACATGAAGGTCATTCAGGTATAGAAAAGACAAAAAGACGAGCTAGAATGGATTAGCAGAAGCTGGAGTAAAAATAGTGAAAAACATACTTCGTAAAGCAACAGATGCAGACGAGGATCCATGTCTGGCTCTTTTTAGCTATAGAGCTACTCCTTTAAAATGTGGGAAGTCACCGGCAGAATTATTGTTTGGCAGACAGCTGGTCACACGAGTACCAGTTGTGAAACCTTGGAAAAGGTTCCCACAAAAACATGTAATAGAAACCAAATTGAAACTCAGAGAAAAAAGGAATGAATACTATGACCGAGCTGCAAAGCCTTTGGAGAATCTTCAGGTACAAACTCCTGTGCGAGTACAAGGTTCAAACAGCTGGAATACTGAAGGGACAGTTATCCAGCAATATTCTCTAAGTTCATATGTAGTTCAAACCAATGATGGGCAATGTTTACTTAGGAATCGTAGACATTTGATGGCTATTCCATCAGTTCACAACAATTCAGCAGTGAAGGAAACCTGTGAGGATACATTGAACACTCCATTGCAGCTGGAGAATGAAGATGCCAGAGAAACTTTGCAAAGCTTGACTGACTTGCCTGCCAATGATGCAATGCAAACAAGGTCAGGTCAATATATCAAAAAACCTAATCGTCTAATTGAACAATGTTATGTGAAGTTTTTTCACATAGACTACAGTTAAAACAAAAATGTACTTTAAGTTTTCTGTTGTTTAAAAAGAAAAGAAAAAGGGAAATGTGTGATATTGAGATTATCAGTTGGTATGAACCATATCAACCTGTTGTTATGTGCACAATGGTAGAGTCAGGAAGTGCCTCTTGCATAGTGTGTGTGTGTATAGCATTCTTAATAAAGTTTACAGTTATGAAGACCTGTGGTTGATCTCCTTATATAAACTAAGATAAAACACCTTCCATTTTTGTTTTTAATCTTAGCTGAGAGCTTGTGAGTGCTTGACTTTCTCTGTGTGTTGTATTAATTTGTTTTGTAATTTTCCCTATGGGCCTTGCACCCAGACCTGTTTGAGGTTAACTGCCTGTGACCCTGGGGACAGCACAGCTTCCTGTAAGAGCCATTAAGCACCCAGGGCTGAGCATGTTGCAGGGTCATGGGATGTGTACCCAGTCCAGTCTGAGTGTGCAGTTCCCTTCCATGTTTTGAGTATGTCTAGGGTGATTACATAAGCCTGTACACCCTTCACTTGCTCCCAGTTTGTTTGGTTGAGAGCTTGCATTGTTTGCATGGTTTAGGTACCCAGGTTTTGGAAGGGACCTTGACGAGGTACCTGGGATTCTCCCATTTGGCCAGATGCGGTAACTAACCCTTCCATTTTTGCTTTTAATCTTAGCTGAGAGCTTGTAAGTGAGTGCTGGACTTTCTCTGTGTGTTGTATTAATTTGTTTTGTAATTTTCCCTATGGGCCTTGCATCCAGACCTGTCTGGGGTTAAATACCTGTGACTCCGTGGACAGCACATCTTCCTGTGAGTGCCATTAAGCACCCAGAGCTGAGCATGTTGCAGGGTCATGGGATATGTAACCAGTCCAGTCTGAGAGTGCAGCCCCCTTCTGTGTTTTGTATATGTATTAGGTGATTACATAAGCCTGTGCACCCTTCACTTGTTCTCAGTTTGCTTGGATAAGAGCTTTGCATTGTTTGGATGGTTTAGGGACCTGGTTTGGAAGGGACCTTGACGTGGTACCTGGAATTCTCCCATTTGACCAGATGCGGTAACAAACCCTTCCATTTTTGCTTTTAATCTTAGCTGAGAGCTTGTGAGTGCTGGACTATGTTTAAAAAATACAAACCCCCAAGCTAAAGTTACAAAAAATAAAAAAAGTTAAATTACAGAAAAAAATAAACAAAGCTATCCAAAATAAAAAATGTAAACCTTAACTAATACCCCTATAAAAATAAAAAATCCCCCCAAAATAAAAACACCCCCTAATCTAATACTAAACTACCAATAGCCCTTAAAAGGGCCTTGCCCTAAGTTAAACAGCTCTTTTACCAATTACAGCCTAACAGTAAAAACCCCACCCACCAAACCCCCCAAAATAAAAAAAATTAACACTAAAAAAAATAAACTACCCATTGCCCCTAAAGGGGCATTTATATGGGCATTGCCCTTAAAAGGACGTTCAGCTCTTTGACTGCCCTTTAAAGGGCAATTAGCTCTTTTCCAGTCCAAAAAAAACGAATCTAAAAAAAAACCACCACAAATTTTTTTTAAAAAGTCTAAGACTAAGCCCCAAATAGGTACACACCGTAACTGAAGTCTGGCAGAGAAGGTCTTCTTCCAGGCAGCTCCATCAGCTTCTATCTTCATCCAGAAGGAAAACAACACGGAGGTATGGAGCTGTATGGTGCTGTCTTCCCCGATGCGTGGATCCTCAGTGGGGGTCCTCAACAGCGGCGTTCCTCAGCAGCGTTCCTCGTCATCGGCGATCCTCGTCAGCAAGGAGGCTCCCCTTCATCCGATGTCCATCGTATACTGAAGATTGAATGCAAGGTACCGCAATCAATTTAGGGTACCTTGCATTCCTATTGGCTGAAATTTTGAAATCAGTCAATAGGATTAGAGCTACTGAAATCCAATTGGCTGTTCAAATCAGCCAATAAGATTTCAGTAGCTCTAATCCTATTGGCTGATTTCAAAATTTCAGCCAATAGGAATGCAAGGTACCCCAATAAATATGGGGTACCTCACATTTAATCTTCAGTGTGCGATGGACGATCACATGAAGAGGAGCCTCCATGCTGCCTAGGACCACCGCCGTTGAGGACCGCCGCCATTGAGGACAACCGCTGAGGATCCACGCATCTGGGAACCCAGCTCCGCACCTCCACTCCACGCCACCTTCGCTCCGGATGAAGACAGAAGATGATGGAGCCGCCTGGCAGAAGACCTTCTCCGCCGGACTTCAGGAAGGGTGAGTACCTATTTGGGCCTTAGTGTTTATATGTGTATATATGTATTTACAGACATATATACACATATAAACACATGTACACATATATAGACATATATATAAGTGCATTGGAGCCCTTTGCAGTTAAGTAGATGAAAACATGAAAAATCATATTTAAAGGGATACTGAAACCAAATTTTTTCTTTCATGATTCAGATAGAGGGGCCTAGTTATCCTAGGTTTTCAAAGCGCCAGCCTGGAGGCGGCGGATCCCATAGGAATCAATGGGAGTCTGACCATAGCGAAAGTACAAGTTCGCTGCTGACAGACATCCCATTGATTTCTATGGGAGCTGTCTACACCTAACACCCTAACATGTACCCCGAGTCTAAACACCACTAATCTGACCTCCCCTACACCGCCGCAACTAAATAAAGTTATTACCCCCTAAACCGCTGCTCCCGGAGCCCACCGCAAGCTACTCTATACATATTAACCCCTAAACCGCCGCTCCCGGAGCCCACCGCAACTATAATAAATGTGTTAACCCCTAAACCGCCGCTCCCTGAACCCGCCGCAACCTATATTAAATGTATTAACCCCTATCCTGCCCCCCCTACACCGTCGCCACCTATAATAAATTTATTAACCCCTATCCTGCCCCCCACTACGCCGCCGCCACTGTAATAAAATTATTAACCCCTAAACCTAAGTCTAACCCTAAGCCTAACGCCCCCCTAACTTAAATATTAATTAAATAAATCTAAATAAATTAACTCTTATTAACTAAATGAATCCTATTTAAAACTAAATACTTACTTATAAAATAAACCCTAATATAGCTACAATATAAATAATAATTATATTCTAGCTATCTTAGGATTTATATTTATTTTACAGGTAACTTTCAATTTATTTTAACCATGTACAATAACTATTAAATAGTTATTAACTATTTAATAGCTTACCTAGCTAAAATAAAGAGAAATGTACCTGTAAAATAAATCCTAACCTAAGTTACAATTAAACCTAATACTACACTATCATTAAATTAACTAAATAAACTAACTACAAATAACTACAATTAAATACAATTACATAAACTAACTAAAGTACAAAAAATAAAAAAAGCTAAGTTACAAAAAATAAAAAAATTAAGTTACAAACATGTTAAAAATATTACAACAATTTTAAGCTACTTACACCTAATCTAAGCCCCCTAATAAAATAACAAACCCCCCAAAATAAAAAAAATCCCTACCCTATTCTAAATTAAATAAATTTCAAAGCTCTTTTACCTTACCAGCCCTTAAAAGGGCCATTTGTGGGGGCATGCCAATCGGAATTAAGGTAGGAAAAATCTGATTGGCTGATTGGATCAGCCAATCGGATTGAACTTGAATCTGATTGGCTGATTCCATCAGCCAATCAGATTTTCCTACCTTAATTCCGATTGGCTGATAGAATCCTATCAGCCAATCGGAATTGAGGGGACGCCATCTTGGATGACGTCCCTTAAAGGAGCCGTCATTCGTCGTAGTCCGTCGGTGAAGAAGGTGGTTCCGCGTCGGCGGAAGGAAGATTCAAGACCCGGCTTGGAAGATGACTTCGCCCGGATAGAAGACCTCTTCAGCGCCTCTTTGAAGATGACATCGGCTGGATCGAAGACTTCTTCAGCGCCGCCTGGATGATGACTTCATCGTATGGAAGATTTCTTCAGCGCCGCTTGGAGGATTAACTTCTTCCGCTCCGGATGTCCTCTTCAGTTCCATCGGTCGCTCGGCTGAGTGAAGACGACTCAAGGTAGGATGATCTTCAGGGGATTAGTGTTAGGTTTTTGTAAGGGGGGTTTGGGTTAGATTAGGGGTATGTGGGTGGTGGGTTTTAATGTTGGGGGGGGGTTGTATTTTTCTTTTACAGGCAAAAGAGCTGAACTTTTTGGGGCATGCCCCCACAAATGGCCCTTTTAAGGGCTGGTAAGGTAAAAGAGCTTTGAAATTTATTTAATTTAGAATAGGGTAGGGATTTTTTTTATTTTGGGGGGGTTTGTTATTTTATTAGGGGGCTTAGATTAGGTGTAAGTAGCTTAAAATTGTTGTAATATTTTTAACATGTTTGTAACTTAATTTTTTATTTTTTGTAACTTAGCTTTTTTTATTTTTTGTACTTTAGTTAGTTTATGTAATTGTATTTAATTGTAGTTATTTGTAGGTAGTTTATTTAGTGAATTTAATGATAGTGTAGTATTAGGTTTAATTGTAACTTAGGTTAGGATTTATTTTACAGGTAATTTTGTATTTCTTTTAGCTAGGTAGTTATTAAATAGTTAATAACTACTTAATAACTATTCTAACTAGCTAAAATAAATACAAAGTTACCTGTAAAATAAATATAAATCCTAAGATAGCTATAATATAATTATTAATTATATTGTAGCTATCTTAGGGTTTATTTTACAGGTAAGTATTTATTTTTAAATAGGAATAATTTATTAAAGTATAGTGTAGTGTTAGGTGTAATAGTAACTTAGTTTAGGATTTATTTCACAGGTACATTTCTCTTTATTTTAGCTAGGTAAGCTATTAAATAGTTAATAACTATTTAATAGTTATTGTACATGGTTAAAATAAATTGAAAGGTACCTGTAAAATAAAAATAAATCCTAAGATAGCTAGAATATAATTATTATTTATATTGTAGCTATATTAGGGTTTATTTTATAAGTAAGTATTTAGTTTTAAATAGTATTCATTTAGTTAATAAGAGTTAATTTATTTAGATTTATTTAATTAATATTTAAGTTAGGGGGGCGTTATGGTTAGGGTTAGACTTAGGTTTAGGGGTTAATCATTTTATTACAGTGGCGGCGGCGTAGTGGGGGGCAGGATAGGGGTTAATAAATTTATTATAGGTGGCGACGGTGTAGGGGGGGCAGGATAGGGGTTAATAGGTTTAATATAGGTTGCGGCGGGTTCATGGAGCGGCGGTTTAGGGGTTAAACTATTTATTTAGTTGCGGAGAGGTGCGGGATCAGCAGGATAGGGGTTAATAATTTTATAATAGAGGGCGACGGTATAGGGGGGGCAGGATAGGGGTTACTAGGTATAATGTAGGTGGCAGCGGTGTCCGGGAGCGGCGGTTTAGGGGTTAATACATTTATAAGACTTGCGGCAGGGTCTAGGAGCGGCGGTTTAGGGGTTAGTAACTTTATTTAGTTGCGGGGGCCTCCGGGGGCGCCGGTATAGGGGGTAGAACAGTGTAGTTTAGTGTGAGTGCTTAGTGACAGGCTAGCAATAAAGCTGGGAAAAAGCCGAAGGGCAGCGAGATCGGATGAGTGATAACTGTCACAGTCCGCTGCTCATCGCCCCGCGGCTTTTTGACAGCTTTATTTGATAACTTAGGCGAACGTATTCAAGGTCCGCGGCGGCGAAAGTAGGCGAGCTTAGGCGGACGTATTGGGCCGGCGAAGCCAGAAAAGTAGACGGCTTGATAACTACCCCCCAGAGCATGCAATTTTAAGCAACGTTCTAATTTACTGCTATTATCAATTTTCTTCATTCTCTTGGTATCTTTATTTGAAAAGCAAGAATGTAAGTTTATGAAATTAGAAAGTTGATTAACCCCTTAATGACAACTGACGTACCAGGTACGTCATGCATTAACAAGCAGTTAATGACAATGGACGTACCTGGTACGTCAGTTGTCAAACAGAGTGCTGGAAGCGATCACAAATGCTTCCAGCAGCTCTGAGGGTATTGCAGTGATGCCTCGATATGGAGGCATCCTGCAATACCACTTTACAAGCCTCCGATGCAGAGAGAGCCACTCTGTGGCCCTCTCTGCACCGGTAGCGATAGTGCCAGTGTCCGCCGGGTGCACGATGCGCGTGCGCGTGCACGATGCGCGTGCGCATGCACAATGCGCGAGTGTGCACGTGAGCGTGCATGTGCGCATGCACGGGGCGCGCGTGCACGTGCACCCATTAGCCACACTGACACCAATGAATGAGGGCAGAAAGGGGGAAAAAAAGGGATTTTTTTTAAAAAAAAATATAAAAGGATCTGGGAGGGGGTGGGGGTATTGTGGGGGGCTGCTACACTACAGAAATAGTTTTTTAAGTAAAAAATAAAATAAAAATACTTTTTGGGGGGTTTTTGGGGCCAAACTGGGTACTGGCAGACAGCTGCCAGTGCACAAGATGGCAGTAATTAGGTAGGTGAGAGGGTTAGAGAGCTGGAGGGGGGATCAGGGAGGTTGGGGCTAAGGCAGGGGTCCATCACAGCTAAAATACTTTATTATTTTTATTTAAAAAAAAAAAAAAACCTCTTTTATTTAGTACTGGCAGACTTTCTGCCAGTACTTAAGATGGCGGGAACAATTGTGGGGTGGGGGAGGGAAGAGAGCTGTTTGGGAGGGATCAGGGGGTGGGATGTGTCAGGTGGGAGGCTGATCTCTAAAATTAACCCTGCAAGCTCCCTACAAGCTACCTAATTTAACCCCTTCACTGCTGGGCATAATTAACGTGTGGTGCGCAGCAGCATTTAGCGGCCTTCTAATTACCAAAAAGCAACGCCAAAGCCATATAAGTCTGCTATTTCTGAACAAAGGGGATCCCAGAGAAGCTTTTACAACAATTTCTGCCATAATTGCACAAGCTGTTTGTAAATAATTTCAGTGAGAAACCTAAAATTGTGAAAAATGTTAAAAAAAATTTTTATTTGCTCGCATTTGGCGGTGAAATGGTGGCATAAAATATACCAAAATGGGCCTAGATCAATACTTGGGGTTGTCTACTACACTACACTAAAGCTAAAATTAACCCTACAAGCTCCCTACAAGCTCCCTAATTAACCCCTTCACTCCTGGGCATAAAACACGTGTGGTGCGCAGCGGCATTTAGCGGCCTTCTAATTACCAAAAAGCAACCCCAAAGCCATATAAGTCTGCTATTTCTGAAAAAAGGGGATCCCAGAGAAGCATTTACAACCATTTGTGCCATAATTGCAGAAGCTGTTTGTAAATAATTTCAGTGGGAAACCTAAAGTTTGTGACAAATTTTGTGAAAAAGTGAACTTTTTTTTTTTTTGATCGCATTTGGCGGTGAAATGGTGGCATGAAATATACCAAAATGGGCCTAGATCAATACTTTGGGTTGTCTTCTAAAAAAAATATATACATGTCAAGGGATATTCAGGTATTCCTGACAGATATCAGGGTTCCAATGTAACTAGCGCTAATTTTGAAAAAAAGTGGTTTGGAAATAGCGAAGTGCTACTTGTATTTATTGCCCCATAACTTGCAAAAAAAAGCAAAGAACGTGTAAACATTGGGTATTTCTAAACTCAGGACAAAATTTAGAAACTATTTAGCATGGGTGTTTTTTGGTGATTGTAGATGTGTAACAGATTTTGGGGGTCAAAGTTAGAAAAAGTGTGTTTTTTTCCATTTTTTCCTCATATTTTATTATTTTTTTTTTTAGTAAATTATAAGACATGATGAAAATAATGGTATCTTTAGAAAGTCCATTTAATGGTGAGAAAAACGGTATATAATATGTGTGGGTACAGTAAATGAGTAAGAGGGAAATTACAGCTAAACACAAACACTGCAGAAATGTAAAAATAGCCATTGTCATTAAGGGTAAGAAAATTGAAAAATGGTCCGGTCATTAAGGTGTTAAAATTGCATGCTCTATCTGAATCATGAAAGAAAACATTTGGGTTCAGTATACCTTTAAGCAATATTCATATTTCATATATGTTATGTATTTACTGTAAATATTAACATATTCTGCTATGTGAAGAGCATTGGAATGCGAAAATTATTTTTCTGTCAGGTTGAGAATATGTGATAATGTTTAGACGCGAGTAGGGTGTTAGGTTTTCCATTGACTTCTATGGGAGTATACGTTAACACATTCCCAGTATTCTACCTTTGGCTTTTTGCGCATATCTGGTTAGTGCAAGAGCGAATACGTTTTACTTTCAGCTTGTAATACGAGCGCTACCCTATGCGTGCAAAAAGCTTACTTCTAACAGAATTAGCGTGCATTAAATACTGCTCCACTTGTAATATGGCCCAAAATGTTTAAGAATTCCATGTAAACAAAACATTTCAATGCAATTTCATTAAACGTGAAATGAGGAAAGAAAGAGGATGCGTCCCAAGGTGTATATCCATACGTTTATTGGATCCGTGCCTTAGAGTACATTAAGGTGCTCCCTTTGACTGACGCGTTTCGCGCATGCGTACATGCGCTTCATCAGAGACAATGCCCTCACCTGCACTGGAGCTTTAAATAGGGTGTTAGAGCCAATCGATATCAGGTACCAATTTCATTGTTCATGATTGCTTATCTGATTGGCTATTGTGTTAAATTCAAGAATGCTTTAAATGTATATCAAGATTCATGTGCTATACTTATAATTATCAATAAATGTATTTATATAGCTAAATTGATTAATTAGCTCCAGTGGAGGAGATGGGCTATTAATGATGATGATTCTAGAGATGGTCAATAGTGTAACACAAAACAAACTCGATAAATGTGTATTGAACAAAAAACTACTTCGATCTACTATAAGAACAATATAGATCTGATGATAAAAAACTAAAATATAACTAAAATAAATGAAAAAGACTTCATTATACGGACAGTAAACACCAAAAATGTTATTGTTTAAAAATATATATAATCCCTTTATTTACCATTCCCCAATTTTGCATAATTAGCAATGTTATAGAAATATACTTTTTACCTCTGTTCTTACCTTGTATCTAAGCTTCTGCAGACTGCCTCCTTAACTCAGATCTTTTGACAGACCTGCATTTCAGGCAATTAGTGCTGACTCTTTCATTAGTCCACGGTGCTGAGCACAATGTTATCTATATGGCTCACATGAACTAATGCCCTCTAGCTGTGAAAAACTGTCAAATGCATTCAGATAAGAGGTGGCCTTCAAGGGATTAGAAATTAGCATATGAGCCAACCTAGGTTTAGCTTAGCCATTCCCTATCTGAATCATGAAAGTTTAAGTTGGACTTTACTGTCCCTTTAAATAATTTGCCTACTTTTCCCCCCAACAACCTCCAGAGAGGTTTCAGTGCATTGGTTGATACAGATATGAGCAGAAACTCATGTATATCTGGACATAGCAAAGGAGATAAACACTGATTAGGCTTTATAAGCAATTTGACAGCAAAGCAGTGCATATTTTGATAACAAAAATACAATTTTAAATTATTTTTTAAATATTTTAAATATATTTATTTCTATGCAGATTTTTTTGCAATGCAGTGATTCATTTCCAATTAATATAAGAAAAAATGCTTTGTTTTTTTACAGGTTGACAGGTTGTCATGCAAATCTGCAAAGCCTGTGAGAGCATGATGAGCAGTTCTTGTCATGCAGGGGGATCGCTGACAACAGAATTAAATCAGACACAATTTTTGGTGGTGGAGTGGGTCACACTCCGAAATCTACATGGGGTGTGTGACAAAACCCGGCTCGATCCAGGGCTCGACCGGACAGATTCCCAAGCAAGCTGGTTACTCAGTCGTTAGGGGGCCATACCCTGCAGCTCACACTGGGTCTCAAAAAGTTGGAGGTAGCTGTCAATCTCCTCCTCACCGTCTTTGAAGGCTCAAAAAACCTTGTGCAATAGCTTTCATGACCAGGAAGGTGGTTCCAGGGGAGCTGGCACGGCTCCCCCCATTGATTTCTGGAGCTCCAGCATGTGGACCCGGGTGGCTTCCATGACCATCTGCGTGATAATCTCTGCAGGTGGGTTAGTCCCATAGAGGGCCAGTTGCCACTGGATATCCCTCTGGAGGTCCTACATTGTAGTCTCCTGGGTTGAGGCCTTGCTGGGCCGTCCGCTGCTCTGGCTGCTACCGGCCTCACTACCTGGCTCACTAGCCCAATCGCCCTCCATCAGCTCCTTGATGATGGCCACTTTAGACTTATGGCCGGCAGTTTCCCCCGTGCTTCCAGCAGATCTTTCAACGTTTCCTTTCATAGTACAGCATACTGCTCCATCCGAAGAAGTCTTCAGTTGGTGGTTTAGACGTTCTAGGTAGATGGAAGCATCCCACCGCTGCTAACCAATGTGACGGAACATGGCTACCCCAACTGGGTAGCTCCGCCAAAGGGTCTTTCCAACACCTCGAACCTGCCGCTATGTAGCGGAGAAGAGTGAATATAGCAGGAGCCCACCCAAATAACTAGACAGACTAGCATTCAGATGAAACAAGAACTGATTTTATTAGGAAACACACACTCCTTTTATACACAAACAAAGGGTCTTATCTTACTCCCAAATCTCCCGCCATTCCCGCCCCTCCAGACAGGCTGGCACCTGCCATAGCACTTCCAGGGTGTCATTTGGAAGCTCTCGGTACCCAGATGTAACAGTCCAAAAAGCAGCGTGATTTGTTACTGGGGACCGGAGTTACAGCCTGGTAAAGATAGGGGGTAGGGTATCCAAAACCCTTGGTTCCAAAAGGAACTCCCCTCCGGCAATTCTCCCCCCTCTTCTTGTACTCCCTATGGGCTACTAATCCCCAAAAGAGCGGAGCTCTGGGGCAAAGGGCAGCTGGAGTGACCAGGGGTAAAGTTAGCGGTGTCTGGCGTGATGCGGCCCGACCAGGAGTTCCAGGAGCCCGGCCAGCCTAAGAGGGGTTAGGCGGGTATCCATTGTGGTGCGGCTGGCTGGCAGTTCCAGGAGCCCAGCCAGCCTAGAAGGGTTCTCCCGTCAGAGATAAGCTCTTCTTAGGGTGAGGTAGTAGGGGGTGGAGATTTAACCTTTGCAGCCTGATATCCGTGACAGCTCCCCCCTTCCAGTTCGGCAGACCTGGCAAGATCCACACATGGGTCAGCCTGGGGCTGTCCGAGGAGCTATTCCATTTCAGTTTGCCAGGAAAGTCTATCAGTATTTCCATTGCTTTTTCCCGGCCTGTACTGAATGTAAACTCCACCACAGCAATCGTCCATTGTCCCCAGACTCTCTGTTGAGCCATACGAGGGGGTTATGATCCGTGAGGACGGTGAAAGGCCTCTCATAGAGGTAGGGCTGCAGTTTCTTAAGGGCCCACACTAGGGCCAGGCACTCCTTCTCCACCGTCGCACAGCCTACTTTCCTGGGCAACAGTTTTCGACTGATGTAAGCTATGGAGCGGTCCTGCCCCTCCTCATCTACCTGGCTTAGGACTGCTCCCAACCCGAACATGGAGGCATCTGTGTGGACACAAAAACTTTTGGTGGGGTCAGGAGCGGCTAGGACAGGGGCAGAGATCAAGGCAGACTTGAGGCTCTGGATGGCAGTCTCACATTCTGGGGACCACAGGACCTGTTGGGGGAGTCGCTTGGCCAGGGCACTGTAATTGGGGACAAATTTACGGTAATATCCGGCGGTTCCTAGGAATGTTAGGACTTGTGTTTTGGTCTTGGGAGTTGGCTAGTTCGCCACTGCCTCAATTTTGGCAAGCTCCGACCGCTGCTTTCCACAGCCCACTCAGTGGCCCAGGTACTGGACCTCTGAGCGTCTTTTGGTGCATTTGTCTGGCTTCAGGGTCAGACTGGCGGCCCTGATGCAATCTAAAACTACGCCTAGGTGGACCAAATGGTCCTCCCAGGTGTCGCAATAGATGGCGATGTCGTCCAGGTATGCGCAGGCCTGGAGGCCATCCAGAAGGTGCTCCACAATCCTTTGGAGCGTTCTTCATCCCAAACGGCATGACCTTGAACTGGTAGAGGCCGAAGGGGGTGATGAAGGCAGACTTGGGGACAGACTCTGGGTCTAAAGGGATCTGCCAGTATCCCTTGCAGAGGTTGAAGGTGGTCAGAAAGTGGCAGCGGGCGACTCTGTCTAATAGGTCATAGACTCGGGGCATAGGGTAGGCGTCAGTTGTGGTTCTGTCATTGAGCTTACTGTAGTCAATGCAGAACTGGGTAGTCCCATCCTTCTTGGGTACCAGCACCACCGGGGAGGCCCAGGGACTGTTGGATGGTTCAACAACACCTAGATCCAACATTGCCCTGAGCTCACGGTGCATACTATCCCTGACTGCCATTGGGACCCTGTAGGCTGCCTGTCATAGAGGGGTCTGTCCCGGGGTCTCCACTCAGTGTATGACTGCAGCAGTGTACCCAGGGACTGTAGAGAAAATATCTTGTCTGTCTTCAAGGAGTCGCCGTACTTGCTTGCTTTCTCTGTCCAGTCTCTATCCTCTCGTCTAGGGGTATGTCGGCAACTCCTTGGGGGTCTCATTTTGCCTGGGGAGCTCTGGCATGGAAAAACTCTCAGAGTCCTCCACAGCTGGAGCACAGATAGCGGCCACATCCTGGGTCCTTTCCAGGTATGCCTTTAACATGTTCACATTAATAGGTCCGACGGACTCGGTCATCTGAACATTTGGCTACCAGGTAGGTGGTGTCATTCAGCTGTTCCACCACCCAGTAGGGTCCCTGCCAGGAGGCCTGTAGCTTGTCTGTTTTGACAGGCTTCAGAGCTAAGACCTTCTGCCCTACTGTCAAGGTCCGAGTACAAGCATTCCGGTCGTACCACCGATTCTGTTTTCTTTGAGCAACCTGAAGGTTCTCTCGCACCCTGTCGTCGAGGTCCTTCAGTCAGTCCCTGAGTTGGAGGATGTACTCCACAACGGATGGCCCTTCCTCTTCTGTGGGCCCCTCGAAAATGGTCTGTCACTAGGTGTAGGAGTCCCCTTATCTTCCGGCCATCTAGGTGTAGGAGTCCCCTTATCTTATGGCCATACACTAATTCAAATGGGGAGAAACTGGTGGATTCCTGGGGCACCTCTCTGTATGCAAAGAGGAGGTGTGGCAGGAACCTCTCCCAGTCCTTGTGAGTGGATGAGAACATCCTAAGCAACTGCTTTAAGGTCCCGTTAAACTGCTCACATAGACTATTAGTTTGGGGGTGAATTGAAGCACTGTAGAGGGGTTTGATGCTGCATAGCCTCCACAACTGCCGGGTGATCTCCACAGTGAATTGGGTTCCCTGGTTGGAGATCACTTCCCGGGGAAGCATACCCTGGTGAATATCTGGAGCATTGAATCTGCCACTGTCTCAGCTTGGATATTGACCAGGGGGATTTCCTCCGGGTATCGGGTAGCATAGTCAACCACTGTAAGTATATACTTCTTCCCAGTGGGGCTAGGTTGGGCCAAAGGTCCAATTATGTCTACTGCTACTCTACTGAAGGGCTTGTCAATAATGGGAAGGGGATTCATGGGAGCTTTAGTGTGGTCTCCTGTCTTCCCGACCTTCTGACACACTGGGCAAGTTTTACAGTAGTCCTTTATGTCTACTGTAATCCCTGGCCAAAAAAAGGTCTGGGTCAAGCGGTGGTGGTTCCTGGACTTTCCAAAATATCCATCTAGGCGAATATCATGCCCTATTTGCAGCAGGTCTGACCGAAACTTCTTCGGTACAACCAGCTGGCATTTGGGCACTGGCCCTTTTGTCCTCTCAGAGATCCGGTACAGGAGCCCTCTCTCCCACTGGAAACGTTTCTCTCCCAGGCCCTGGGGGTCAGTACCTACTGGGTCTCAGTAAGGGGCTAGGGTTGGGTCACTCAAGGTCTCCTGGGTGAAGTTGGAGGGGGATGCCCAGGAGGGTTGGTCAAGGGGTAGGGTTGGAGTCAGAGTGGAAGGTTAGGGCAAGGTAGGAGTCAGGGTAGAGGGTCGTGGTAAGGTAGGAGTTGGGGCAGAATGTCTCACCTGGGTCCCCAGATCAGATGCAGTGGCTTGGCATCTGGCTTGCTGGCGGGTGGTAACTGCAGCAACATCCTGGGGTTTATCCCCCACAAAAGCTGAGGCAAGGTGGCCAAAGTTTTTTCCCAGTAAGACCTCAGCAGGCAAGTGGCTCATGACCCCTACTTCTATAGCACGGGGCCCGACACCCCAATCCAGGTACGGCACCCCCAGTCACCCCAACAGCAAGTATCCTCCCTGCATGACCGGAGGCAGGGGCCAGGTGGGTTTAGACCAGAGTGACTGTAGCTCCAGTGTCCCTTAGTCCCTGGGCTGCCTGCCTATTGACCCAGACGTCCTGGCAATGGTGTTGGTGATTGTCGCCAGTTGCGGGGTACACTTCATGCAGGACCCCAACTTCTTCTTCAGCCCAGCCAGTGTAGTTGGTAAGGTCCTCTGTGTACAGGCAGTGGGCCACAGCTTGGTAGCTCTTGACGGGAGTGCTGGTCCACTGAGCCCGGAGAGGGATTTCTTGGCCTCCACTTTGGGCACTCTCTTCTTATGTGGCCTGCCCATCTGCACTCGTAGCACCCCTGGGATGAGCTGGGGTCAGAGGGGCAGAAAGGCGCTGGCTGAGTCTGGGGGTACTGAGTAGACGCCAGAGGGCGGGCAGATGTGGGAGTGGAGTGGGTCACCGGTCAGTGCTCAGGGGTGGTCTGGTGTCTGGCATCCAAATATTGATCACCCAGGATTGCCACCTGGTCAGCTGTTGCAGACCCCTTATCTTTGACCCAGTCCCGGACCTCTGCCAGGGAGTTATTGTAAAAATGTTCTAACAAAATGAGCTGGGTAGCCTCTTCCAGGGAAGTTACATTGCAGCCCGCAAACCAAGAGTGCAAGGACTGGGTGAACCGGTGGGACAGCTGTCCCTCTTGTCTTTTTAGCCCACAGAACTTCCGCTGATGAGCCTCCGTGACCATCTGCGTGATAATCTCTGCAGGTGGGTTAGTCCCATAGAGGGCCAGCCGCCACTGGATATCCCACTGGAGGTCCGACATTGTAGTCTCCTGGGTTGAGGCCTCGCTGGGTCATCCGCTGCTCTGGCTGCTACCGGCCTCACTACCTGGCTCGCTAGCCCAATCACCCTCCATCAGTTCCTTGATGATGGCCTCTTTGGACTTATGGCCAGCAGTTTTACCCTGAGCTTCCAGCAGATCTTTCAACATCTCCTTTCGGAGTCCAGCATACTGCTCCATCCGAAGAAGTCTTCAGTTGGTGGTTTGGACGTTGCAGGTTGATGGAAGCATCGCACCGCTGCCAACCAATGGGACGGAACCCGGCTACCCCAACTGGTTAGCTCCGCCAAAGGGTCTTTCCAACACCTGGAACCTGCCGCTATGTAGCGGAGAAGAGTGATTATAGCAGGAGCCCACCCAAATAACTAGACAGACTAGCATTCAGGTAAAACAAGAACTGATTTTATTATTAAACACACACTCCTTTTATACACAAACAAGTCCTAGGATACAGAGGTGGGGGTTTCGTGGTGATCCTGGGTGAACGGCGACACTTCCAGTGTGTCATTTGAAAGCTCTCGGTCCCCAGATGCCACAGTTCAAAAAGCAGCATGATTTGTTACTGGTGACTGGAGTTACAGCCCGGTAAAGATAGGGGGATAGGGGTGTCCCAAATCCCCGGTTCCCAAAAGAGCTCCCCTCCGGCAATTCTCCCACCTCTTGTCCTCCCTAGGGGCTACCAATCTCCAAAAGAGCGATGCTCTGGGGCAAAGGGCCAATGGAGCGACCAGGGATAAAGTTAGCGGGTGTCTGGCATGATGCGGCCTGACCAGGAGTTTCAGGAGTCCGGCCAGCTTGAGAGGGGTAAGGCGGGTATCTGTTGCAGTGCGGCCAGCCGGCAGTTCCAGGAGCCCGGCCAGCCTAGAAGGGTTTTCCCGGTCAGAGATCAGCTTTTCTCTGAGAAAGTTCACATTAAAAAATAAAGGAAGCAACAGGTCTGGGAGATCGCAGTCACTCTCAGGAGCCCAAATCCACTGAGAAACAGGAGGGGGTGAGGTAGTGGGGGGGGGGAATTAAACCTTGCAGCCGGTATCCGTGACAGGGTGCAAGTAATGTCACCACGAATGTGCATGGTGACATCACAGAGGGGGCAGGATCAGGAAGTGACAAGCTTAAAACCTCTTAATCGCAGCTCCCTTACTAGGGACACTCCTGGACACTTATGAGTTACACATGCTGCAGGGTATGCAGGGTGGGAACATGAATAATGCTGTTCAGGATCACTATTCGTGTGCTGTTTAGGGATTCAATTCATGTTCCCCTCTGCACACCCTGCAGCATGTGTATCTCATAAGTGTCCCGGAAAACATGGCTGAGGTGGCAACCCTACCCCTCATTTAAAAAAAAGACACCACTACATGCTGGGTTGTTGGGAATGGGACTTTAAAGGCTCAATGACAAAATATGTCTAATAAAGTTTAGTTAATAGTAGACAAGTTCCCCTCTTAAAGAGACATAGTTTGGAAACATACAATTTTAAACATTTTTCCAATGTACTTATATTATCAAATTTGCTTCATTCTCTTGGCTGAAGGAACTACTGTACATTGCATACCCCCCAACTGTCCCGATTTTCGCGGGCCAGTCCCGATTTTAGGGGTTTGTCCAGCTGTTCCTGGAAGCTTGCCATCTGTCCCGCATTGCCCCATGCATTTAAAAAAAAATAATCTTTTGGGCCTATACTCAGAAGCAGCTGGCTTTTCTCTTTCAGGGTTAGATACCTGTTAGATTCCCTGTGGAAAAGGAATGGTGTGTGGATTAAGCAGGAGTAAGAAGGCTGTATACCCTCTGACCTCAGGTGACCTCTAACATCTGGTAGTGATGATGTCTAACCCCTGGTGATAATACTAGCATGCCTTCAGTTTTATATGATGAGCAGTGCTAACACCAGGGTAATGAACAGTGGCAGCCTCAGACTGCCAGCTAATGTGCTTGCCAACCCCAGGACCCCATATAATGAATTACAGATACTCATATATGATGTAGTGTGTGTGTGTATCGGTATGTATAAGTGTGTGAATTTGCATGTATAAGTGTAAGCTATGTAGTGTGTGTGTGTATCTGCATGTATAAGTGAATGCTATGTAGTGTGTATATATGCAGGTATAAGTGTAAGATATTTAGTGTGTGTGTTTATCTGTATGTATAAGGGTATGCTGTGTAGTGTGTATATCTGCAGGTATAAGTGTAAGCTATGTAGTGTGTGTGTATCTGTATGTATGTGTATGCTGTGTAGTGTGTGTGTATCTGCATGTATCAGTGTAGGCTACAGTGGGGAAAAAAAGTATTTAGTCAGCCACCAATTGTGCAAGTTCTCCCACTTAAGAAGATGAGAGATGCCTGTAATTTTCATCATAGGTATACCTCAACTATGAGAGACAGAATGTGGAAACCCCTTGATCTGGGGCTCCATGACAGATCTCACCCCGTGGGGTCAAAATGATCACAAGAACGGTGAGCAAACATCCCAGAACCACACAGGGGGACCTAGTAAATGACCTGCAGAGAGCTGTACCAACGTAACAAAGGCTACCATCAGTAACACACTACGCTGCCAGGGACTCAGGTCCTGCAGTGCCAGACGTGTCCCCCTGCTTAAGCCAGTACATGTCTGGGCCCATCTGAAGTATGCTAGAGAGCATTTGGATGATCCAGAAGCCGATTGGGAGAATGTCATATGGTCAGATGAAACCAAAGTAGAACTGTTTGGTAGAAACACAACTTGTCATGTTTGGAGGAGAGAGAACACCATACCTACTGTGAAACATGCGGGTGGCAACATCATGCTTTGGGGCTGTTTCTTTGCAAAGGGAACAGGACGACTGATCCATGTACATGAAAGAATGAATGGGGCCATGTATTGTGAGATTTTGAGTGCAAACCTCCTTCCATCAGCAAGGGCATTGAAGATGAAATGTGTCTGGGTCTTTCAGCATGACAATGATCCCAAACACACCACCCGGGCAATGAAGGAGTGGCTTCGTAAGAAGCATTTCAAGGTCCTGGAGTGGCCTAGACAGTCTCCAGATCTCAACCCCATAGATAACCTTTGGAGGGAATTGAAAGTCTGTGTTGCCCAGCGACAGCCCCAAAACATCACTGCTCTAGAGGAGATCTGCATGCAGGAATGGGCCAACATACCTGCAACAGTGTGTGACAACCTTGTGAAGACTAAGAGAAAACGTTTGACCTCTGTCATTGCCAACAAAGGATATATCACAAAGTATTGAGATAAACTTTTGATATTGACTAAATACTTATTTTCCACCATAATTTGCAAATAAATTATTTCCAAATCAGACAATGTGATTGTCTGGATTTGTTTCCACATTTTGTCTCTCATAGTTGAGGTATACCTTTGATGAAAATTACAGGCCTCTCTCATCTTCTTAAGTGGGAGAACTTTCACAATTGGTGGCTGACTAAATACTTTTTTTTCCCCCCACTGTCTGTAGTGTGTGTGTGTATCTGCATATATAAGTGTATGCTATGTAGTGTGTGTATGTGTGTATCTGCATGTATAAGTGTAAGTTATGTAGTGTGTGTGTATCTGCATATATAAGTGTATGCTATGTAGTGTGTGTATGTGTGTATCTGCATGTATAAGTGTATACTATGTAGTGTCTGTGTATCTATATGTAAAAGTGTATGCTGTGTAGTGTGTGCATATCTGTCTGTATAAGTGTATTCTATGTAGTGTGCATCTGCATGTATAAGTGTATGCTGTGTAGTGTGTGTGTGTATCTGCATGTATAAGTGTATGCTATGTAGTGTGTGTGTATCTGCATGTATAAGTGTATGCTATGTAGTGTGTGTGTGTGTATCTGCATGTATAAGTGTAAGCTATGTAGTGTGTGTGTGTGTATCTGCACGTACAAGTGTAAGCTATGTAGTGTGTGTGTGTGTGTGTGTGTGTATCTGTATGTATAAGTGTATGCTGTGTAGTGTGTGTATCTGCATGTATAAGTGTATGCTATGTAGTGTGTGTGTGTATCTGCATGTATAAGTGTATGCTGTGTAGTGTGTGTGTATCTGCATGTATAAGTGTATGCTATGTAGTGTGTGTGTGTGTAGCTGCATTTATAAGCGTATGCTATGTAGTGTGTGTATGTGTGCATCTGCATGTATAAGTGTATACTATGTAGTGTCTGTGTATCTGCATGTATAAATGTATGCTGTGTAGTGTGTGTGTGTATCTGCATGTATAAGTGTAAGCTATGTAGTGTGTGTGTGTGTGTGTGTGTGTGTGTGTATGCATGTATAAGTGTATACTATGTAGTGTCTGTGTATCTGTATGTATAAGTGTATGCTCTGTAGTGTGTGTATCTGCATGTATAAGTGTATGCTATGTAGTTTGTGTATCTGCATGTATAAGTGTATGCTATGTAGTGTGTGTGTGTATCTGCATGTATAAGTGTATGCTATGTAATGTGTGTGTATCTGCACGTATAAGTGTATGCTATATAGTGTGTGTATCTGCATGTATAAGTGTATGCTATGTAGTGTGTGTATCTGCATGTATAAGTATATGCTATGTAGTGTGTGTGTGTATCTGCATGTATAAGTGTATGCTATGTAGTGTGTGTATCTGCATGTATAAGTGTGTGCTATGTAGTGTGTGTATCTGCATGTATAAGTGTAAGCTATGTAGTGCGTGTGTGTATCTGCATGTATAAGTGTATGCTATGTAGTGAGTGTGTGTATCTGCATGTATAAGTGTATGCTGTGTAGTGTGTGTGTGTATCTGCATGTATAAGTGTATGCTATGTAGTGTGTGTGTTTCTGCATATGTAAGTGTATGCCATGTAGTATGTGTTTCTGTGTATTTGAGTGTGTGTACATGTAGATGTGTAGCTTGTGTTACTGTGCATTTTTGCTGACTTTAAAGGCCAGAATTTAGAGTATTAATGGGGAATACAGAGAACAGTTTTAAAGAATCTATTATTAAATGTCCAATTAAGATAAAAATATTTAGCAATGTCTCTGCAAAGACTAATTAAATACAGAGCTCATATAGCTATACCAGTGGTTTGAGCTTGTGCTTGATTTGCTGCCTAAGAGTATTAAAATATATGACTTTATTTAGAATTGTATTTATATTACTTCGGTCTTATGGTTTTTTTAAGCCCCCAAGTGCTTTTATATTTGTAATAGCATAAAAGGGGCCTTCTAGTAGTTTATATTATAAACCCCACAAGCTGTATAGCTCCTATTTTACATTTGGCAACCCTTGATAAATTTAGTAAGGTGATTATAGTAACAGCAGTGGACACACTGGGCCATTTTCAATTTTATTAACCAAAATCTTAACACAAATATACTTTTTATTTAATTGTTTTTTTTAAGCTTTCTCACGTGCCATGACATGTAAATTTAATAATGGTGTATTCTAAATCTGCTTGGCCTGCTGAATGTTTTAAAATTGTATAATTTATGTGGGTTACTGACTCTAATATGACTAGCATTAAATAGTGTTAAAATGTAAGCAGCAAATAAGGGTGTTAAAAAGACATAGCAGCCAAGGGGTTAAAATAGCATGTCCCAAGCTGTATTTACCTTAAAGGGACATGAAACCCATATTTTTTCTTTCATGATTTAGAAAAAGTATGTAATTTTAAACAACTTTTCAATGTATCTAATTTGCTTCATTCTCTTGATTTCATTTGTTGAAAAGCACATCTAAATAGACTATCTAGCTGCACATTGAGACCTTGTGTGATTGGCTCACCCATGTGCATTGCTATTTCTTTAACAAAGGATATCTAAAGAATGAAGCAAATTATATAATAGTAGTAAATTGGAATGCTATTTTCAAATTGCATGCTCTGTATGAATCATGAAAGTAAAATTTTGGGTTTCATGTCCCTTTAATAATTGTCCCAACTGCTTGTCCATGTTCAGCACCCAGTAAGAGCATGTGTGTATATTTTCTTGCCAGCTTTATACCTTTTTCCCTAAGTAAAGCTTAAATGGAAATCCCAATTTTTTTGTTGATTCAGATGCAGTATACAATTTTAAACAATTTTCCAATTTACTTCTATCATCAAATTTACTTTGTTCTTTTGGTATCCTTTCTTTAAAGGAGCATACATGTACTACTGTGAGTTAGTTGAACACTATCCGATGAGCCAATGATAAGAGGCATATGTGTGCAACCAATAATTAGCTAGATCCCAGCGGTGCATTGCTGCTCCTGAACCTGCCTAGATATGCTTTTCAACAAAGTATACCAAAAGATAAAAGTAAATTTGTTTCAAATGTCATGTTCTATTTGAATCATGAAAGTATAAGTTTGAAGAGAAACCCAAAAAAATTCAATCATGATTCACATATAATATAAGATTTTAAACAACTTTCCAATTGAAATCTTCTCTTGCTATCCTTTGTTAAAGGAACAGAAATGCACTACTGGTAGCTAGCTGAACACATCAGGGGAACTAGTGACAAGATGTATATAAACTGTCAGAAAAAATGTGCAAAAATTGTACCTTGTCACCCTCAAAGGTACACCATCAGGCCCATTTATCAAGCTCCGTACGGAGCTTGAAGGGCCGTGTTTCTGGCGAGTCTTCAGACTCTTTATAGCGATGGATCCAATGGCATTACTTATAGGAAATAATAAACGTTCCCTAATATGTTTATGCTAAATTTGCGAATATTTCTAGGGGTTGGTGCTTGTACTATTGAGACTTAGACAAAATAATCAGTGGAGGACTGAAAAAAGAAGTACAAATATAGCACTCATAACGTGGAATATAATTAACTATAATTTCGGTCAAACACAATGAAAAATTAAAACTTAACTTTTATTAAATAATTGTAAAATATTTGTAAAGGGTAAGTGAGGTTTTTAAAATTACAAATTGCTTATTTGTGCCTTGAGGTAAATTACCAACAACCAATAGAAAGTGATAACCAAATGGTTAGATGGTTGTCATAATCTCAGTGAGTGGAGGTATACCTAAATTGGTTTTTAATACATGATCTTCGATATCAATGTATATATGTGTATCAAAGTGTACCCACTGCTGGTTGTCTTAAGCAGGTAGGTGCTGATCCTAACTGGAATATAATTAGAATATATGCGTATAGGGTGGATATATTCGTTTATATTCCTATAATTACTGTATAGGAGATACCACCAATAACTCTTGTGAGTGTCACTTGGGTATCAACAGAGATACATGGATTATGGTATATTAGTAATAAAGTGTATCTGTTAATACCTTCCAAGTAAAAATATCTGTTAATACAGTGATCATCACTGGGTACATATATAGGACAATTTTGTGCCTAGTAATACCAGTTAGTTTCAGTTGTACCTTATTGATACCAGGGGTAACGGTATTCTGCCTCTTTATGTTAATATCTGTTAGTACTGTGATCATCACTGGGTACATATGTAGGACAAATGTGTACCCAGTAGTGCCAGTCAGTTTGAGTTGTACACTTTTTAATACCAGGGGTAATGGTATTCTGCCTCTATATGAAATACTTATATCTGGTGCCACCATATGGGAGATACAACCTATTAATACCGTGAGTATTGTTTCTTGGTCAAAACAGGGTACATAGGTTGTAGTCCCCCACAAATATATCTATGAGTGCCTGTTGTTAAAAAGATACCAGTTGATACCAAGGGTTGTGTAGACCTTAACTGAACAGTTGGGAGGGAAAGTGTATACCTTTATACCAGTATGTAAGTTTACTTATTAATACCAGGAGTGATACCTTTAGTTACCATATGGGAGAGAATGTCTATTAGTATCGTGAGTATCGTTTCCTTATCCAAACGGAGTATATAGATAGTGGTCCCTTAGTGAAGATAAGTATGTCTGTAAGTATCTGATATCAGAGGATTACCTATTAATACCAATAGTTAGGTCGACCTTAACTGGGTAAATTAGAGGAAGAGTATATACCTTGGATATAAATATATCTCTTAATACCTGGGGAGATAATATTCAGCCCCTACAGAAGATGGGAATACCTATTGTTACCGTGTGAGAGAAAATTACCTTTTAATACCATAAGTATCATTTCAGTATCTATGAAAGGTACGTGGGTTATTATACCTAATGGGTGTAAATATATCAATAGGTACCAAATGCCGAAAATGACCTATTAATACCGTAGGTTATGCTCAGCCGAATTGGCAGAAGGTTTATTTACCTATTCATACCCATTGGAGATTGTTACCTTTCAATACCTAATGTCGAGAATTACCTGTTAATGCCAAGGTTATACTCAGCCAAATGGCAAAAGGTTTTATTACCTATTGATACCTAGTAGAGATTGTTACTTTTTAATACCTTAAATTGTCTATAGTTACCTTGTAATACCATAAAATAGTAAATAAGATACTGGGGTAAGAATGAATCTCAGAGCAAAAGAATATGCCTAAAAGAGGCAGATACCTGTTAATACCGTAAGGTCAATTACATGTAAGACATGGTATACCTATTAATACCATAGGTTACATAAAAGCAAAATGCCGTTTTTTTTTTAAAAAAAAGGGAGAGGGAGCAGGGAAGCCACTGACGCGTTTAGCCATGGTGGCTTTATCAAAGGGCAATCTCACTGACATCTCGTGGGATTTATATACCCTTAGTTCTTTCAGGATTCGCTAATGCTGCCGTCAATCATATGACGTCTTGCGTGATTGGATGGAATGGCTGTCACTCAGTGTGAACCCGTTCGGATTCGTTACTGAAATGTTAGGATTTAAGAATATAGTTTTTGTTTATCCAATCTTGTAAACATTGGTCTATACTTCAAGCAGAAAGAGTTGATATTGTAATGCTTGTATGCTAATGTATAAATAACTTCCTAAAAGGAGAAATATCGAGTTGTTATTTTTTAAACTTTTGTTATTGGCTGGAGCGTCAGTCAATCATATGTCACATTAGATGATTGGTTCTAAAACCTCCAATCAGAGCTTCTTGAAATCGGAACTGCTGATTAAACTTATAATCAGAATACCGTCTGATAGTATATATATTTTTTGTTTATCTGATTTTAATATAATATGAAAAACATCTGAAGCATAATAATATTTAGTGTATTAAATGTTTTTGCGAATGTAACGTGTGGTTTTGATATTAGTTCTAAATCATTGGTTGCCACATCTGTCAATCTTTATAAGTTGTACAGCAATTGGTTCTTTAGAAGTGCAATCAGAGTGGCTTCTGATCAGAACTGAGTACAGGTAGCCCTCAGTTTACGCCAGGGTTAGGTTCCAGAAGGAATGGTTGTAAATCGAAACCATTGTAAATTGAAACCCAGTTTATAATGTAAGTCAATGGGAAGTGAGGGAGTTAGGTTCCAGGCCCCTCTCAAAATTGGCATAAGTAACACATAATACATTATTTTTAAAGCTTTAAAATGAAGACTTTAAATGCTAAACAGCATTATAAACCTAATAAAATAATCACACAACACAGAATATATAATTAAACTAAGTTAAATGAACAAAAACATTTGCTAAACAGCATTATAAACCTAATAAAATAATCACACAACACAGACTTTACTTGCATTTTTCTGCAAACAGTTCTTTCTATGCATTCCAATCTGGACTGATTTATAGACAGGAAGATCTTTTTCCTTTCCAAGCTGCTCGATAGCTCAGGTCTGGTTAAACTGATTAATTTCAGTTTGCTTGGCTTGCATATCTTTGCTGCAACACAAGCGGACAGCTTCACCTACTGGCTATTTTAATCAATGCACTGCTTCTCAATGCTTTTCAATAGCAGTCACATGACTGAAAAAAAAAGGTTGTTATTCTGAAACGGTGCAAATTGAACCGTTGTAAACCGAGGGCCACCTGTATTATAATGGAACTCACGATAATCTTGAATATTATGTAAGTCGGATTTTTATAAAATGTGGAAGTCAAAATATAAGGAGAAAAGAGAGAAAAAATATATATACTGGTACATATCAGACTGGATATTTTGAAAGTATAGATACAGTATTCCGATGGGGCAGAAAGTTAATTAAATAAGATCCTATGTGCCTAATGCAGCACAGAAACGAGCAGTAAGATGGGAAAATGTATTTTGCATAGATAAATGCAAATAATATAGTTATGCTTGAACTGATGTACTATACTTTGCTGTGTACCAATGAATTAAAGACACATAATATATGTGATGTATGACAATAGCAAAAATGTAATTTTGCTAAGTAAACGTGACATTTAAAGAGGGACAGTGATGATAATCCGTGATCTCAAAAATCGTGAAGAAGTGACAAATAATATGCAAAATAAATAAATGATAACATGAGTGAAAAAAGTGAGTTGGGTGATGAATATGTAATATTCTTCGTAATATAAAATAATTGAACGGGAAAGTGATTGTTAAATGGAATATTTATAGGACATTCTATTCGTCCTTAATGTGTAATGTTTTATAAAAGCATAATTTGCAAGTGCATTAATAGGGACATTTGTGAATCATTGTGTAGATTCTGAGTGAGCAATATTGACATGGAATCATTGAGTGTAAGTGCAGTGATTATGTGAATGTGGTTGAACTGCTAAATATATCAAAATCTGATACTAAGTGTCCATTGTGATGGATAGTACACAACAGTGTGACCAAAACTAATTCTTGGGTTCTGGTTATGATACATTGTATTAATCCCGAACAAAACAATAGTGTAAGGGATCATTTAATGTCTAATACACAATTTAGAAGAATAATATGTAGATTGGCAAGTATGCCACCTTGATCTAAAATTATACTTCAATCATTCATTTTGATATTTATGTTTGTTTTGGATGACATCTAAATGTGATGTTTACTTAGGTAGGAATACATAATAGTTGTTATTTTCATTCAGACCATGAGGATTAACTGTGTCTAATAAATAAATCCATTTACATTCGGCTTGTAGCAAAGTGGTCTCTAAGTCACCACCTCTGATGCCAAGTGATATTTTTTCTAAGCCAAAAAATGATAGATCTTTGAGATTCGAATTATGTTTTTGAAGAAAATGTTTTGCTACTTGAGTAATCTTTTTCCCTTTTTGCATATCTCGCTCTGCATTCCTGATATTGCTCATATGTTCACCTAGTCTTTTCTTTATTGGTCTGGTAGTCATACCGACATAATATAAATTACATTTGCATCTTAGGGCATATATTAACCCGCAGGTGTTACATGTAATGTAATGTTTGATTTTGTGTGTCATACCAAATCTATCCTTGATTTCATTTATCCGGACAATATGTGAGCAATAGCTGCAATTTCTGCAGGGATGGTTACCAGGATGGGAAATGGGAGGTTTTCTCTTTACAAAGTGACTTTGGAATACTGTACTATACTTTACTATACTTTCAAAATATCCAGTCTGATATGTACCGGTATATATATTTTTTCTCTGTTTTCTCCTTATATTTTGACTTCCACATTTTATAAAAATCGGACTGACATAATATTCAAGATTATCGTGAGTTCCATTATAATACTCAGTTCTGATCAGAAGCCACTCTAAAGAACCAATTGCTGTACAACTTATAAAGATTGACAGATGTGGCAACCAATGATTTAGAACTAATATCAAAACCACACGTTACAATCGCAAAAACATTTAATACACTAAATATTATTATGCTTCAGATGTTTTTCATATTATATTAAAATCAGATAAACGAAAAATATATATACTATCAGACGGTATCATGATTATAAGTTTAATCAGCAGTTCCGATTTCAAGAAGCTCTGATTGGATGTTTTAGAACCAATCATCTAATGTGACATATGATTGACTGACGCTCCAGCCAATAACAAAAGTTTAAAAAATAACAACTCGATATTTCTCCTTTTAGGAAGTTATTTATGCATTAGCATACAAGCATTACAATATCAACTCTTTCTGCTTGAAGTATAGACCAATGTTTACAAGATTGGATAAACAAAAACTATATTCTTAAATCCTAACATTTCAGTAACGAATCCGAACAGGTTCACCAATCACGCAAGACGTCATATGATTGACGGCAGCATTAGCGAATCCTGAAAGAGCTAAGGGTATATAAATCCCACAAGATGTCAGTGAGATTGCCCTTTGATAAAGCCACCATGGCGAAACGCGTCAGTGGCGTCCCTGCTCCCTCTCCCTTTTTTAAAAAAAACGGCATTTTGCTTTTATGTAACCTACGGTATTAATAGGTATACCCTGTCTTACATGTAATTGACCTTACGGTATTAACAGGTATCTGCCTCATTTAGGCATATTATTTTGCTCTGAGATTCATTCTTAGCCCAGTATCTTATTTACTATTTTATGGTATTACAAGGTAACTATAGACAATTTAAGGTATTAAAAGGTAACAATCTCTACTAGGTATCAATAGGTAATAAAACCTTTTGCCATTTGGCTGAGTATAACCTCCGGCATTAACAGGTAATTCTCGACATTAGGTATTGAAAGGTAACAATCTCCAATGGGTATCAATAGGTAAATAAACCTTCTGCCAATTCAGCTGAGCAAAACCTACGGTATTAATAGGTAATTTTCGGCATTTGGTACCTATTGATATATTTACACCCATTAGGTATAATAACCCACATACCTTTCATAGATACTGAAACGATACTTATGGTATTAAAAGGTAATTTTCTCTCACACGGTAATAATAGGTATTCCCATCTTCTGTAGGGGCTGAATATTATCACCCCAGGTATTAAGAGATATATTTATATTCAAGGTATATACTCTTCCTCTAATTTACTCAGTTAAGGTCGACCTAACTATTGGTATTAATAGGTAATCCTCTGATATCAGATACTTACAGACATACTTATCTTCACTAAGGGACCACTATCTATATACTCCGTTTGGATAAGGAAACGATACTCATAGACATTCTCTCCCATATGGTAACTAAAGGTATCACTCCTGGTATTAATAAGTAAACTTACATACTGGTATAAAGGTATACACTTTCCCTCCCAACTGTTCAGTTAAGGTCTACCCAACCCTTGGTATCAACTGGTATCTTTTTAACAACAGGCACTCATAGATATATTTGTGGGGGACTACAACCTATGTACCCTGTTTTGACCAAGAAACGATTCTCACGGTATTAATAGGTTGTATCTCCCATATGGTGACACCAGATATAAGTATTTCATATAGAGGCAGAATACCGTTACCCCTGGTATTAAAAAGTGTACAACTCAAACTAACTGGCACTACTGGGTACACATTTGTCCTACATATGTACCCAGTGATGATCACAGTACTAACAGATATTAACATAAAGAGGCAGAATACCGTTACCCCTGATATCAATAAGTGTACAACTGAAACTAACTGGTATTACTAGGTACAAATTTGTCCTATATATGTACCCAGTGATGATCACTGTATTAACAGATATTTTTACTTGGAAGGTATTAACAGATACACTTTATTACTAATATACCATAATCCATGTATCTCTGTTGATACCCAAGTCACACTCACGAGAGTAATTGGTGGTATCTCCTATACAGTAATTATAGGAATATAAACGAATATATCTACCCTATACGCATATATTCTGATTATATTCCAGTTAGGATCAGCACCTACCTGCTTAAGACAACCAGCAGTGGGTACACTTTGATACACATATATACATTGATATCGAAGATCCTGTATTAAAAACCAATTTAGGTATACCTCCACTCACTGAGATTATGACAACCATCTAACCATTTGGTTATCACTTTCTATTGGTTGTTGGTAATTTACCTCAAGGCACAAATAAGCAATTTGTAATTTTAAAAACCTCACTTTCCCTTTACAAATATTTTACAATTATTTAATAAAAGTTAAGTTTTAATTTTTCATTGTGTTTGACCGAAATTATAGTTAATTATATTCCACGTTATGAGTGCTATATTTGTACTTCTTTTTTCAGTCCTCCACTCATTATTTTGTCTAAGTCTCAATAGTACAAGCACCAACCCCTAGAAATATTCGCAAATTTAGCGTAAACATATTAGGGAACATTTATTATTTCCTATAAGTAGTGCCATTGGATCCATCACTATAAACAGTGTCCCGTCTAGATTCTACTAGATCTCTCCAATAGAGCACACTCTCCGTGTATTCAAGCCAAACACAATTCTCCTTTTTCCTCTTTTGTTTTTCACAATCTAACATGACCTCACTAGATCAGGATCTAGCTGCCAGACAGCAAAAACGTCTAAAAGATTTGAATACAGTATTTAATTCAACACTAGAGACAGAGGGTACAACCCCAGATATGAACAACATACTAAGAGAATTACACAAGTCTCTATATAAACAATCTAAGGTTTGATGGAATCACCACTTTTTTGAACGCTACATTGAAAACAAACTAATTCCAAGAGGTTTACGTGTACAATATCTTTCCAGCTTTCCAGTTTAAAGATAATAATTTAATCATAGAATGGGAACAAGCGTTAACAGAGTGTTCACAAAAATTAATGGCCATTCTAATCAAACACGATAAATCGGAAGTAGCCAGATTCCAGATCGAGATCGATGAATATAAGTCTAAATTGGAACAGTTTGAATCATTGGAAAATTTTCAAAAACTATACCAACAATACCAAAAGGAACTGGACAAACTAGAGGATGAAATCACTAAAACGAAGGGACAAAAATTAACAAGAGATAAAACAGATTTTTTAAATCATAAAGTGTACAGATGGAGACAAAAAGGTTTCTTCAAAAACCCTAAAACCTCTAAAAATGTAATTCAAACTGACGTATCTGATATGGAGGGGGAAGAATCTGACACAACATCTTCAGAAAATATAAATACAACTACTCCGATAGCAACAACTAGCACTCTCCCTCAACCACATTCGACTTTTTTAGGTCCCAGTTCAGGATCAGAAACAGATGCACCAGACGAGGCAGAGGCCAGAGCAAGAAAAAAACGGAAACCTCAGGAACACAACAACAGGAGGGAAACCAGAGGGGCCAAACAGAGGAAACGAACTGTGAGTTCGTTCTCACATATAAGACTGAACAATTAAGTGTAATCAATCTATCTCAACACACTCTATCCGAACACCATCTATCTGTACTCACTAAAGGTTTATCTTTTTGTCCCAAAAATAAATTAGACAAATTTCAACTGATTAAAGACATCCATCTTTTTGTTTGGAAATTAATGTTGAAGAAAATTCACTGTTTGAGACATGATCCAGACAATGATTCATGGACCAATGAAGAACAAGAAACTATTAATATCTTGGAGGAATTATTAATAGAAAGTGAAGACACACAATCAGACAAAAAATGGCGTGACCTAATTAAAAACAAATCACAATATATACCCAACATAACTCAATTCCACAACATACAAGCCTTCAATCAAATAGTATGTAATGAAGTTACCGAATTATCTATTCGAAACACTGTAAATAATATCTCTACTCAAGAACAACAAGCATTAAAAGAAATAGAAAACTGGGAAGATGTGGTAATAAAAGGATCAGATAAAGGCGGAAACATTGTAATTTGGCCAATGGAGCAATATTTGCATGAAGCATATCAACAACTGAATGATAAAAACTGCTACAAAAAGCTAATTTTCAATCCATCCGCTCTATACACGAAGCAATACAATAACATAATTGACGAAGCAAAGGAAGATAATATTATAAACCAGACAGAGTTAAAGTATTTGAAAGTAACACACCCAAGAATTTCTACACTTTACCTCATCCCCAAAGTCCACAAAAATCTTACAAATCCCCCGGGTCGCCCAATCGTATCAGGCAATAATTGTTTAACCGAGAAGGCTAGTACGTATGTGGATAAAAGACTACGTAACTTCATGGAAGAATTACCTTCATACGTGAAGGACACCACTGAAGTACTTCAACGATTGGATGGTATTCATCTTACCAGTGAAACATGGTTGGTCACAGCCAATGTTGAATCACTTTACACCAGTATTCAACACAAGTATGGTTTACAAGCTGTAAAGCACTTTCTTGATAAAGATCAAACGGAATCTCAGGCACACAATTCCTTTATTCTGGAACTTTTGGATTTTATACTAAACCACAATTTCTTTGTATTTAATGACCAATATTACCTTCAAATTCAAGGGACAGCCATGGGCATGGCATGTGCCCCAACATATGCCAACCTCTTTTTAGGTTGGTGGGAGAAGGAAATAGTCTTTACGGATGACAATGCTCTATATATGTAACGAATAACTTTATGGATTCGTTACATAGACGATATTCTCTTCATCTGGGAGGGATCAAAATCAGAATTAGATCTATTCCTACAGAAACTTAACTACAACCAAATTAACATCAAATTAACTTATGAATGCAGTTTAAAAGAAATAAACTTCTTGGATCTTAAAATTTTGAAAGATGCAAATGGTAATTTGGTAACAGATCTGTTTCGAAAGAAAACTGCCACGAACTCTATCCTACATCACGAAAGTGCACATACACCTAGCACTTTAAGGTCTTTACCAACTGGAGAGTTCCTACGCATACGCAGAAATTGCTCATCAGATGAAATTTTCAAATCAAGAGCCAAAAGAACTGGAAATTAGACTTCGAGCACGAGGTTACAGCAATAGAAGTCTAAAAAAAGCTAAATATAGGGCTCAGTATACTACAAGAAAAGAATTACTTTATTCCAAATCGAAAAAACCAGATGAGCAAACTCGACTGATAACAACCTTTAACTCACAGATGAAAGAGGTAACCAATATCATACAGAAATCATGGAAAATTCTGAAAAATGATCCAGACCTCAACAAAACCCTTGGTGATAGAGTGTCCATCTGCTACAGGAGATCCAGAAATCTAAGAGACAGACTAGTCCAAAGTCACTTTGTAAAGGGAAAACCTCCCATTTCCCATCCTGGTAACCATCCCTGCAGAAATTGCAGCTATTGCTCACATATTGTCCGGATAAATGAAATCAAGGATAGATTTGGTATGACACACAAAATCAAACATTACATTACATGTAACACCTGCGGGTTAATATATGCCCTAAGATGCAAATGTAATTTATACTATATTGGTATGACTACCAGACCAAAAAAGAAAAGACTAGGTGAACATATGAGCAATATCAGGAATGCAGAGCGAGATATGCAAAAAGGGAAAAAGATTACTCAAGTAGCAAAACATTTTCTTCAAAAACATAATTCGAATCTCAAAGATCTATCATTTTTTGGCTTAGAAAAAATATCACTTGGCATCAGAGGTGGTGACTTAGAGACCACTTTGCTACAAGCCGAATGTAAATGGATTTATTTATTAGACACAGTTAATCCTCATGGTCTGAATGAAAATAACAACTATTATGTATTCCTACCTAAGTAAACATCACATTTAGATGTCATCCAAAACAAACATAAATATCAAAATGAGTGATTGAAGTATAATTTTAGATCAAGGTGGCATACTTGCCAATCTACATATTATTCTTCTAAATTGTGTATTAGACATTAAATGATCCCTTACACTATTGTTTTGTTCGGGATTAATACAATGTATCATAACCAGAACCCAAGAATTAGTTTTGGTCACACTGTTGTGTACTATCCATCACAATGGACACTTAGTATCAGATTTTGATATATTTAGCAGTTCAACCACATTCACATAATCACTGCACTTACACTCAATGATTCCACGTCAATATTGCTCATTCAGAATCTACACAATGATTCACAAATGTCCCTATTAATGCACTTGCAAATTATGCTTTTATAAAACATTACACATTAAGGACAAATAGAATGTCCTATAAATATTCCATTTAACAATCACTTTCCCGTTCAATTATTTTATATTACGAAGAATATTACATATTCATCACCCAACTCACTTTTTTCACTCATGTTATCATTTATTTATTTTGCATATTATTTGTCACTTCTTCACGATTTTTGAGATCACGGATTATCATCACTGTCCCTCTTTAAATGTCACGTTTACTTAGCAAAATTACATTTTTGCTATTGTCATACATCACATATATTATGTGTCTTTAATTCATTGGTACACAGCAAAGTATAGTACATCAGTTCAAGCATAACTATATTATTTGCATTTATCTATGCAAAATAATTTTTCCCATCTTACTGCTCGTTTCTGTGCTGCATTAGGCACATAGGATCTTATTTAATTAACTTTCTGCCCCATCGGAATACTGTATCTATACTTTCAAAATATCCAGTCTGATATGTACCAGTATATATATTTTTTCTTTGTTTTCTCCTTATATTTTGACTTCCACATTTTATAAAAATCCGACTTACATAATATTCAAGATTATCGTGAGTTTCATTATAATACTCAGTTCTGATCAGAAGCCACTCTGATTGCACTTCTAAAGAACCAATTGCTGTACAACTTATAAAGATTGACAGATGTGGCAACCAATCATTTAGAACTAATATCAAAACCACACGTTACAATCGCAAAAACATTTAATACACTAAATATTATTATGCTTCAGATGTTTTTCATATTATATTAAAATCAGATAAACGAAAAATATATATACTATCAGACGGTATCATGATTATAAGTTTAATCAGCAGTTCCGATTTCAAGAAGCTCTGATTGGATGTTTTAGAACCAATTATCTAATGTGACATATGATTGACTGACGCTCCAGCCAATAACAAAAGTTTAAAAAATAACAACTCAATATTTCTCCTTTTAGGAAGTTATTTATACATTAGCATACAAGCATTACAATATCAACTCTTTCTGCTTGAAGTATAGACCAATGTTTACAAGATTGGATAAACAAAAACTATATTCTTAAATCCTAACATTTCAGTAACGAATCCGAACGGGTTCACACTGAGTGACAGCCATTCCATCCAATCACGCAAGACGTCATATGATTGACGGCAGCATTAGTGAATCCTGAAAGAACTAAGGGTATATAAATCCCACGAGATGTCAGTGAGAGTGCCCTTTGATAAAGCCACCATGGCGAAACGCGTCAGTGGCGTCCCTGCTCCGTCTCCCTTTTTTTAAAATACCAGCATTTTGCTTTTATGTAACCTACGGTATTAATAGGTATACCCTGTCTTACATGTAATTGACCTTACGGTATTAACAGGTATCTGCTTCTTTTAGGCATATTCTTTTGCTCTGAGATTCATTCTTAGCCCAGTATCTTATTTACTATTTTATGGTATTACAAGGTAACTATAGACAATTTAAGGTATTAAAAGGTAACAATCTCTACTAGGTATCAATAGGTAATAAAACCTTTTGCCATTTGGCTGAATATAGCCTCCGGCATTAACAGGTAATTCTCGACATTAGGTATTGAAAGGTAACAATCTCCAATGGGTATCAATAGGTAAATAAACCTTCTGCCAATTCGGCTGAGCACAACCTATGGTATTAATAGGTAATTTTCGGCATTTCGTACCTATTGCTATATTTACACCCATTAGGTATAATAACCCACGTACCTTTCAAAGATACTGAAACGATACTTATGGTATTAAAAGGTAATTTTCTCTCACACGGTAATAAAAGGTATTCCCATCTTCTGTAGGGGCTGAATATTATCACCCCAGGTATTAAGAGATATATTTATATCCAAGGTATATACTATTCCTCTAATGTACCCAGTTAAGGTCGACATAACTATTGGTATTAATAGGTAATCCTCTGACATCAGATACTTACAGACATACTTATCTCCACTAAGGGACCACTATCTATATACTCCGTTTGGATAAGGAAACGATACTCACGATACTAATAGACATTCTCTCCCATATGGTAACTAAAGGTATCACTCCTGGTATTAATAAGTAAACTTACATACTGGTATAAAGGTATACACTTTCCCTCCCAACTGTTCAGTTAAGGTCTACCCAACCCTTGGTATCAACTGGTATCTTTTTAACAACAGGCACTCATAGATATATTTGTGGGGGACTACAACCTATGTACCCTGTTTTGACCAAGAAACGATACTCACGGTATTAATAGGTTGCATCTCCCATATGGTGACACCAGATATAAGTATTTCATATAGAGGCAGAATACCGTTACCCCTGGTATTAAAAAGTGTACAACTCAAACTAACTGGCACTACTGGGTACACATTTGTCCTACATATGTACCCAGTGATGATCACAGTACTAACAGATATTAACATAAAGAGGCAGAATACCGTTACCCCTGGTATCAATAAGTGTACAACTGAAACTAACTGGTATTACTAGGTACAAATTTGTCCTATATATGTACCCAGTGATGATCACTGTATTAACAGATATTTTTACTTGGAAGGTATTAACAGATACACTTTATTACTAATATACCATAATCCATGTATCTCTGTTGATACCCAAGTGACACTCACAAGAGTAATTGGTGGTATCTCCTATACAGTAATTATAGGAATATAAACGAATATATCCACCCTATACGCATATATTCTGATTATATTCCAGTTAGGATCAGCACCTACCTGCTTAAGACAACCAGCAGTGGGTACACTTTGATACACATATATACATTGATATCGAAGATCCTGTATTAAAAACCAATTTAGGTATACCTCCACTCACTGAGATTATGACAACCATCTAACCATTTGGTTATCACTTTCTATTGGTTACAAATAAGCAATTTGTAATTTTAAAAACCTCACTTACCCTTTACAAATATTTTACAATTATTTAATAAAAGTTAAGTTTTAATTTTTCATTGTGTTTGACCGAATGTATAGTTAATTATATTCCACGTTATGAGTGCTATATTTGTACTTCTTTTTTCAGTCCTCCACTGATTATTTTGTCTGAGTCTTCAGACTCGCCAGAAACACAACTTATGAAGCAGCGGTCTAAAGACCGCTGCTCCATAACCCTGTCCGCCTGCTCAGAGCCAGAAATCAACCCGATCGAGCCAGTGAGTCATTCTAATCGGTTCATTTACTTCTGTTCTTGTCTGATTTCCTAATTTTCTAGCTCTATTTTCATTTTCAGTATACATAATGTATGGTTCCCACTGTTGTATAAACTTATCTCTTGTATTCAGGAGCTCTGCCGAGGTGCTACTCATTGTAAAGTGATAATCTATTCTCCTTTTAAAATGCTCAAATGTGGGTGGGTCCCCTTTCCAAAATCTAGCTATGCATACTCTCATAACCGTGCAAATCAAAGCTATTAGCTTATGGTGTCTTTTCACTTTACTATCTGGAGGGAAATGGAGCAGGGCCTGCTCTGGAGCAAGTTTTATGTCAGTTTCTAGGATTAGGCCTAGAAACCTTGAGGTCTGATTCCATATCTCTTTAATCTTCCCACAATGCCACCACATGTGTATGTATGTCCCTTCCTCCCCACAGCCCTTGTAGCACATGTGGGGCCTGTTTTCTTTTATTCTGGTGAATCTTGTGGGGTATATATACCATTTATAGAGTACTTTAATATAGTTTTCTTTCAACATAGCATTTGGAGAGAACAATAGGCCTCTATTAATGTTTGTCACCCAGTTATCTATCGTCCATGTCTTGTTTAAATCCTGTTCCCATTTAGTCATTATTGCGCTCTTGTCCCTATTTGATCCCCTGTTGAGAGTCGGGTATAGCAATGCTATCAGTCCACTCTTAACCTCTTTTGACAAACATAGTGATTCCAATACAGTGTTGTTTGGAGGCTTATCTGTGTCCCATTATCCCTCGAACTCTAGATTTAAGTTGCAAATAATGGAACCACTCATTTTGCCCAGGTGTGCCTAGCTCTGTATATTGAATGAAGGAAAATAGATTGCTATTGACATAAACATCTGCTATTCCATAGAGGCCTTTATTCTCCCATTTCTTTTGAGTATTCATGTCAACCAAAGAGTCAAGTGGGGTGAGTGGGGTCAGTCGGGATCTCTCATTGAGTAAGTGGTATTTCCTAGTCACTTTATCCCATATGAAAGTGGTATGGGTGATCGAAATAAATTATTTAATATGTCCGGATCTGTTTTGTTGTGTCTCCCAGAGATATTATCCAGTCTTCTTACTTCTAGCATGTCTTTTTCCAATTGGACCCATTGTGGTGTTTGTCCTAGTTTATACCAGTGTATGGTCTGGGCCAGCCTGGCTGCATAATAATATGAAATTAGGTTAGGTAAGCTGATGCCTCCTCCCCCCCTATGTCTCATCATATTATGTTTATTTATTCTAGCCCTTTTCCCTTGCCAAATAAATTTTAAAATTTCCTTTTGCATTGCATTTAACTCTGATAATGGTATCGATATTGGGTGTGTTCTGAATAGATAAAGAAGTTTGGGTAAAATTGTCATTTTAATGGATATAACTCTTCCGTACAGGGAAATATTAAATTTAGTCCATTTAACTAGCAGCTCTTTAATTTGTGTGAACATGGGGACATAATTTTCCTTATAAAGTAAGTGTACATCTTTTGTGAGGTTGATTCCTAAATATTTGAGAGATGATTTGGCCCATTTAAATGTAAAATTTATTTCCAATAATTTCTTTGTTGGTTTTGGGAGGTATGTGCCAAGGGCTTCACACTTGCTTTCATTAACTTTATATCCAGATAACTGTCCAAATTTATTTATTGTGGAATAAACCATCGGAAGCGAAAGCAATGGTTTTGTGACTGCGAGGATGACGTCATCAGCAAACAATTACATTTTATATTCCCTTTCCCCCACCCGTATACCTGCAATAGGGCATGCAATTTTTTGTGTGATTCAGATAGAGCATGCAATTTTAAGCAACTTTCTAATTTACTCCTATTTTCCTTTTTTCTTCATTCTCTTGCTATCTTTATTTGAAAAAGAAGGCATATAAGCGGGGGTTTTTTTGGTTCAGAACTCTAGATAGCACTATTTTATTGGAGGATGAATTTATCCACCAATCAACAAGGACAACCCAGGTTGTTCACCAAAAATGGGCCGCCATCTAAACTTACATTCTTGCATTTCAAATAAAGATACCAAGATAATGAAGACAATTTGATAATAGGAGTAAATTAGAAAGTTGCTTAAAATTTCATGCTCTATCTGAATCCCGAAAGAAAAAATTTGGGTTCAGTGTCCCTTTAAAGGGATACTAAACTGGCAGGTGACTTTAACATTGACCTTCAGGCACTCAAATACACACCGAACATACAACTTTCCAAAAAACAAGCTAGATTGAGAGCAACGGCTACCGCGGTATTAAATTCCTTCCCACACACCCTGGTTGACATGTGGAAATCTTTATATGGCATCACCACAGACACAACATTCTTCTCTGCAGCACATAATAGCTATTCTAAGCTTGACTACATTATGATTAGCCAGATCCTATACCCCTTGCTGTTATCCGCTAACATACACATCTGTACATGGTCGGATCATTCCATCACACAGATCCTACTCCAGGGCATAAAAGACACCAACAGAACCCAGAACTGGACATTTGATCCGTCCTGTCTCAGAGACCCACAAACAAAAGCAAACACAGTACAAGCTATGGGGAATACTGGAAAATTAACCAGGGTACCACTGATAGTCCAGTTGAGGTATGGGCGGCTCATAAGACAGTTCTAAGAGGTATATTCATAAAAGAGAAAGCGACGTTCACAAAGAAAAGAAATTTCATGGTAGCCAATTTAACCAAATATATTGAGATATTGGAAAAGAAACATAAATTAACACTTGCCACAACTGTCTTAAAACAATTACATCAAAAAAGACAACAGCTTAGTACAATTCTCCAGGATCAATCTGTAAAGTATGCTCATAGAATGAAAACACATTACTTTCTATACGCCAACAAACCAGATAAGTACTTAGCCAAAAAGATAAGAGATAATTATACAGCTGTGTCAATTCCCACTATACACAAAGAAGATGGTAGGGAGACAACTCATCCTCAAGAGATTGTAGATGCCTTTGCATCATTTTATAGTGAACTGTATGATGGTAAAAAGGTAGACAATAGCACTCCTACACAAGAATTACTTACTGACTTTCTCACTAAGGCAGAGCTGAGGAAAATTACAGATACAGATAGAGAAACACTAAACTCCAAAATTTCTCCTACTGAAGTTGCTCAAGCCATTAAAGATCTTAAGCCAGGGAAAGCTCCAGGGCCAGATGGCCTACCTGGAGAAAACTATAAGCTATTTGCAGGTACACTGATCCCACACCTCACACAATTTGCAAATCATGTCCTGGAAGGTAGACCACTGCCCAAAGATTTACTTCAAGCCAAAATCGTGGTTATCCCGAAACCAGGAAAAAAACGAAAACACTGTTCCAGTTATAGACCGATTTCCTTGATAAACCAGGACATTAAAATCGTTACAAAAATTTTAGCCAACAGATTAAAACAAATTCTCCCAAGTATAATACACCCTGATCAAGTTGGTTTTACTAAAGATAGGGAAGCCCCAGATAATATAAGGAGGATGGTATCGGTGATGGATTACCTTAATGTTCATGGAGTGCCTTCTTTGCTCCTTTCTCTGGATGTGGAGAAGGCATTTGATCGGGTAGACTGGGGGTACATGCTGGCGGTATTGGGGGAGATGGGATTCCATGGGTCTTTTATTACTGCAATAAAAACATTATATTCCTCTCCAACTGCATTTGTCAGAGCGATTGGCCATCAATCACGTACTTTTGACATTTTAAATGGAACACGGCAGGGGTGCCCACTGTCACCCCTGCTTTTTGCAATATGTATTGAGCCACTAGCTGAATTCATTTGTAAGGAGGCTGAGGTTAAGGGTCTGGAGGTGGGAGGGAGATCTTATAAAATAACACTATTTGCAGACGATGTCCTGCTAACCCTGACCAGGCCATTGACTTCCCTACCTATTGTCTACAACATTTTAAATAAATTTTCAATCATATCGGGATATAAAATCAACGTTGAAAAATGTGAAGCCCTTCCCATTAACATTCCCAGACACACTATAAAGCTTATTGAGGTTAATTTTGACTTTAAATGGGTGAAAGACCATATTAAATATTTAGGGGTGAAATTAACACCGGATTTTGACAAACTATATCAGGCCAATTACCTTACATTATTCAAAACTATAAAGAAGGATATATCTATATGGCAACACTATGGCTTTTCATGGTATGTAAAACTTTCCTCGGTCAAAATGAATTTACTGCCCAGACTACTATATCTTTTCAGAACACTGCCGATTAAAGTGCACGAAAGAGATTTGGACATCTTGCATTCAAAATTACTTTCCTATTTAAGGGGTAACAAACATGCAAGAATACCTAGCCTCATTCTTACACGACATAGACAGTTGGGGGGAGTGGGGCTCCCAAATTTATGGGATTATTATCAAGCTGCTAGATTGGCTCAGATCAATTCTAGGAAGAAGAAATCACGATATGGTGTGGCCCGCTTTAGAAACTTCTATGGGGGGACTAAGCTCTCCAGAAGATATATTGTGGAAGAGGGAGGTATTAGGAGGAGGGGGAACATTCAGACCATGAGCACTTCTGGTCTCGCTCCAGCAGTGGAATAAGACCATACATACAGACAAATTAGCCTCAGAACACTCTGTCATAAAATATATCATTCCAGGAGATATTCACTCTCTCATAGATAAATGGGAGAATAAAGGCTTGTATAGGGTGGCAGACTTTCTATATAGGGGGTCCCTGCTCACATTCACCCAACTACAAGAGAGGGTCGACCCGTTTCCCCTACACTGGTTCTTATACCTGCAGATATTATCTGCTGTTCGCACTTATACTTAGAGGGGGTGTGGGGGACAGACCACGACACTCGAGAGGCAATGCAGTGCGACAAAAAGAAAAACATTTGTATATTGCTATCCAATCAGCCAAAGTTAAGAGCAAACCACCCATTGTCAGCAGATGGGAAACAGATCTAGGGATCGATATAACAGGAGAGGAGTGGAACATGTTAACATTTGAAGCTAGCAGGGGATTACTAAGCGCAGACCTAAGGGAAAATAGCATCAAATCGGTGTTCCGATGGTACTTGACACCTGAAAGGATGGCATACTTTCTGTTACAGGAAGCTCCAGTAATTGTTATAGAGGGTGTAGGACTAAGGGAACCTACATCCATATGTGGTGGGAATGCCCCAAAGTTAAATAAATATGGATACAGGTGTTGGACCTCCTTTCCACACTTTTGGGAGACCAAATTGTAGTTCTAGCCCCGCAAGCTCTGTTAAATACTAGAATTAAGAAATACAATACCCAGATTAATACTTTTTTTAGAATCATCTTCACTATAGTCAGAACTTCCATTGCTAAATACTGGAAGACAGGGGTCCCAGAGTGGCAGGAGATTATACTGAAAATTAAAAACACATGCGCAATGTATGAGACAGCTGCCCATTTACAGAACACAATGGATAACTTTAGCAAGATTTGGTTCTACTGGATAATGGAAGGAGCAAATAGAAACTATGATTAAAACCCAGAAATTAAGGAGATTGGGGAATCAAGAGTTAGATGACACACCAAACAGATTAAGACATTGTTGAGATATGTTGAGTAGGGATGGAGTAAATTGAGTTCACGGTGACCTATATTGTTTAATGTTTATTTTTGTTCTTTATGTTACTTGTTCATTGTTACTTTTGTGTAAATCATTGCTTGTACACTATAATGGATGTAAAACCTGTTATATGAGATGCAAATTGACAGATTGCAGTGAGTCTATCCTTTACATTGGACTTTACTAGATATTAGAAAGACCACTGTTATATAACACCCAATGTTGGGGTAGCTGACTGTGAGTTGGACATTGGAATCTTTTCTCATTTTGTATTGCATTCAATAAATATTATTTCAACTAAAGGGATACTAAACCCACATTTTTTTTCTTTCATCAATCAGATAGATCATGCAATTTTTAGCAACTTTCTAATTTACTCCTATTATCAATTTTTCTTTGTTATCTTGCTATCTTTATTTGAAAAAAGTAGAAATCTAAGCTAAGGAGCCGGCCCATTTTTGGTTCAGGGCTTGGGTTGTGCTTGCTGATTGGTGGATAAATGTACCCACCAATCTGCAAGCGCTATCCAGGGTATTGAACCAAAAATAGGCCGACTCCTTAACTTAGATTTCTGCTTTTTCAAATAAAGATAGCAAGAGAACAAAGAGAAATTGATAATAGGAGTCAATTATAACTATCTACCTGAATTATGAAAGAAAAAATTTGGGTTTCATATCCCTTTAATCAAAATATTAACACAATTAACCAGCTATGAAAACTGTCATTATAGTGATTATATCTAGGCTTGCAGCGTTTTAGTTGATGTAGCAGGCAACAATGATATAATTAAGGAAGTTGACCAACAGATATTTAAAATATAACAACATGGTGGAGAAGTAACACCATTTCATTCAGTTTGAAAGAAGTTCAGCTCTATGATGAACTCAACTAGTGTCTATACTGTACTGTGAGAATAGGATAGCTGCAGGTGTTTCATGAAACTGGGCTTTTTCAGTAGAGTCCAGATGAGCATCAAAATGATAAACTAAATAGTAACACACAAAGATAACTAAATATAGCAAGTTGCAGCATTTTAAGGTACCACCAATCTTGCATAAATTTTTTGAAAACTTTAGACAGAGAGGCCGAATTATCAAATGTCTGTCGGACTTGATCCGACAGTGCGGATCAGGTCCGACAGACATCGCTGAATGAGGAGAGCAATACGCTCTCCGTATTCAGCATTGCACCAGCAGCTCACAAGAGCTGCTGGTGCAACTCCGCCCCCTGCCAGCAGGGGGTGTCAATCAACCCAATCATACTCGATCGGGTTGAATTCTGGCGATTCCTGTCCGCCTCATCAGAGCAGGCAGACAGGGTTATGGAGCAGCGGTCTTTAGAACGCTGCTTTATAACTGCTGTTTCTGGCGAGCCTACAGGCTCGCCAGAAACACGGGGCCTCAAGCTCCATTCGGAGCTTGATAGATAGGCCCCAGAGCCTGTATTTATGAATGCTTAGAGATCCAGGTATCTATAAGAATGTAGTAAATAGTCAAGCATAACTTAATATTGAGTAGCCTCTGTAAATGAGTAGCATCAGCTGCCCCATGAATGCACAACCAGGATAAATTCTAAATAGAATATGATGGGGCATGAATAATTAAACTGTATACAAAACAATAAACCAAGAGAAGCAAACTGTCGTGCCACATCCAAAGAGCATATAATAAGTAATGACATAGAAACTGTGTTAGAATCAACCAAAACTTAAAGTAACTTAAATACCACAGTATACTAAATGGTAAAGGGATACTTCTGAGAGTAACAGATTGCAAGATATGGGCAACTCACAAATAAAGTTGTAAGCAAATCAGAATGACAACATGACATTTAAGTTGTTTCTTCTGCAAAATGATTGATCTCCAATGAAAGTTTAGCTTAAGCAAAAAAGGTGAAATTATATTTGTCATGAGATGCAGGACACAGCATAGAAGATACAACGCTATTTTATTGCAGAGCATAGAAGTATACAGCTTGTACAACACATCTAACTTGGTAACTGCAACATAGACAATCAACCCCCTAAACCACGCCCCCATTTGGTGACGTCACTTCCCACTCTCATCACATCTTCCCCCTTTTCAAAGGACAAAGCATACATTTTTTTTTTCTTTTTGAATAAATCAAATAACAAGGTATACAAGAAGCATACAGAAATAGTTTTGTTTAGTATACAACAAATAACAAGTTAAAGAGGATATACAGTCTTTAGTATACAAGACTTGTTCCCTGATAAGCAACTAATGAGCCCTGCAAATTTCCGATTCACGTTTCAGCCCTCTCAACTATTGAGGTTTGAGTTTTGGAGGCTGAGAAGCTTTTTACACTCATTGGGATTTACAGCCATCCCTTTGTGAGCTCCTACGAGATGGGAATTGAGATGGTCCATGGCCAAAACAATCCCTAAAGCTTTATCTATATCTTACCAAGATATCCTGAATCCTCCCATCTATTGTAAATCAGCCTATATTATCATATGGGAGAGAGATCTGCAATTTCAGGCTTCTCAAGAAAAATGGTCCAAAGCCATGAATGCAACCAAGCAGGCTCTCCATTGCGTCACAATGCTTGAACTATACCTTAAGATTTGCATGCAATGGCACATGACCCCACTGCGACTTTTTAAAATATCCTCCGTGAATTCCCCGCTTTGCTGGAGAGGTTGTGATCAGATAGGTTCGTCAGCACACGTATGGTGGTAATGTCCTGTCCTACAGCCCCTATGGGCGATGTTCTCCCATAGATGCTCTGAAATAGACCCGAACCTCTGGTTGGATCCGCAGAAAGTACTGTTCCATTTGGGTGTGGGGTCCCCCCTCTCCCCGGTGGGTCTCCTCAGCATCTATCTATTGATGGCTGTCAAGCTTATTATTGCTCGTATGTGGAAACAAACTACCATCCCCAACTGGCATGATTTGACCAAGATCATGGATTATCTAGAAGTAATGGAAAGCCCCATATTCACTACAAACAATAAGGTCTCCCTACACTGTCAGGCATGGGAATTATGGAAGAAAATTAGGTCCCTTACAACTTAAAACTGACAAAGATCCAAGTAGACCTCTTGATTCTTTTAATCTCTCATCTTTCTTTCCCACCCTCTTCTTTTTCCTCTCGGTTTTTTTTTTCCCCCCCTCCTCTTTCTGGTATATTCGGTGCATCTCCTTCAGAAGTTATTTAACAACATAATCACAAGTTCTTTTTTTTAACTGCCGGACACTCACACACGTGATTAGTGCTATCATTCACCTACATTTGGCGCACATTATATCAACAGAGCTCACTATAATCATATGAATACTTCCAGAAGTTCTTTGCCTATTAATCATTACTGGTTTTGTGTGTTCAGCGTTTGGTCACAATTTATATCCCTATAAAAATGTATTGGAGGTTTCAGTTTCATATTATGCATTATGTCATGTTAATTCCATGAATGTTGATGGCTATTACAATATTGACATGTATATTTTTCCTGTACACTTGAAATTCTTCTTTGTTATTTCATTTGCATAACCTCAATAAAAAAAAAAAAAAGAGGAAATACATAAACAACATGAAATACAATCCTGACTTGAACATCGGGGTAGACTACCCTAGTCCACAGTGACCATGGGATTATTCTGCCCATACTTCCGGTCACTGCTCTAACTAGGGATAATCCCGATATCGGGCTGGAAGTTTCACCACCCTTCCACTTGATGTCATTTTACATGAACTGTCCTCTGATACAGAAGAAGGTGATTGAGAGTCTGCTGGAAGCAAATAAGTATCCCTGCTGTGATCTTGCTGAGGGGAAGGCAAACCTCTTAAAACAGGGGATCCCACCGGCAGTGGTACTGAGGCATCCAGTCCCAAACTCTCAGGTACTGGCTGAAGATGTCTTCTATTTCGACGTGTGACTGTCCCTCCATCAGTAAGGACTACATAAGACCTTGGTTCTGGAGAGCGTCCAATTACCGTAGCAGGCGTCTTCCATTTCTTCTCATCATTCAGTTTAACTCTAACACTTTGCCGCACATTCAGCTACTGCAAGGGCCTCACAGAGTGTTTCCTGTCGTAGAAGAATCGATAGCCCCTTTTATCCTCTTCATCCCTCCTAGGGACCTCATCCCAAGGAACAGAGCTAGTTGGCTGGAAGACACCCACAGAGGGTAAAGTGGTGCGAATCTGATGTCCTAGCATCAGCTGTGCCAGGCTAAAACCCGTAGCTTGAATGGGAGTCGCCCTATAGGCCCAGAGGGCTAGGTACTGCTCAGATTGCTTCAAAATGAACTTTGTTGTTTAAACTGTCCTTTCAGCCATTCCATTGACCTTCGGGTAATATGGACTCAACGTAGAATGGACAAAATCATATTCACTGCTGAAAGAACTGAACTCCGTGGAAGCAAACTGCATTCCGTTATCACTCACTAACTCCATTGGTATGCCCCACCAGGCGAACAAGCTCTTCAGACGAGTGATAACGGCTTGACTTGTGATCTCATTCAAAGGTGCAATCTCCAAATACCTGTAATAGTAGTCAATCACTATTTTGCCAGACACTCTCTCAATATGGGCGTATTTCGACCTAGCAGCCGTTAGTGTACGGGAACAGTAGGCGATGCGCTGTAGTTTGTTCTCATTCAAATGCGGGCGGCCCCTAACACATAAATGCTCGCATCAGCACCACCCACAGTCTTTTTAGAAGGGTCGTAGAACCCCAACACTGGGGCAGACCCCAGCAGGGACTTGACCTGCACAAAAGATTCTTCCTGTGAAGGTCCCCAGACCCAGGAAACATCTTTCTTTAACAACTCTGTGATAGGGTGTAGAATTGTGGATAAAAATCTGGAAGGAACCAGGGCATACGACACTCTGATCATGGGTATGGTTACACCGCGTGCAGCGAGCATGCTGCGCCCATCCGCTTCTGGGCCTATCTGTTGCCCTTGGTCTACTGCTCACACTGTGCCTTTCACTAGCAGCTCTCCTGAACTTTATCCACAATACTCTCGGACCTCAGATCAGCACTTTGCAAGCTGGAGGCTGAGAGAAATCAAAAGGCTCAGGCTCATCGTCATTAATCAGGAAACAGAAGCGCAGGCAAGTACTTCTGACACCATGTCATGAGATGCAGGACACAGCATAGAAGGTACAACGCTATTTTATTGCAGAGCATAGAAGTATACAGCTTGTACAACACATCTAACTTGGTAACTGCGACATAGACAATCAACCCCCTAAACCACGCCCCCATTTGGTGACGTCACTTCCCACTCTCATCACATCTTCCCCCTTTTCAAAGGACAAAGCATACATTTTTTTTTTCTTTTTGAATAAATCAAATAACAAGGTATACAAGAAGCATACAGAAATAGTTTTGTTTAGTATACAACAAATAACAAGTTAAAGAGGATATACAGTCTTTAGTATACAAGACTTGTTCCCTGATAAGCAACTAATGAGCCCTGCAAATTTCCGATCCACGTTTCAGCCCTCTCAACTATTGAGGTTTGAGTTTTGGAGGCTGAGAAGCTTTTTACACTCATTGGGATTTACAGCCATCCCTTTGTGAGCTCCTACGAGATGGGAATTGAGATGGTCCATGGCCAAAACAATCCCTAAAGCTTTATCTATATCTTACCAAGATATCCTGAATCCTCCCATCTATTGTAAATCAGCCTATATTATCATATGGGAGAGAGATCTGCAATTTCAGGCTTCTCAAGAAAAATGGTCCAAAGCCATGAATGCAACCAAGCAGGCTCTCCATTGCGTCACAATGCTTGAACTATACCTTAAGATTTGCATGCAATGGCACATGACCCCACTGCGACTTTTTAAAATATCCTCCGTGAATTCCCCGCTTTGCTGGAGAGGTTGTGGTCAGATAGGTTTGTCAGCACACGTATGGTGGTAATGTCCTGTCCTACAGCCCCTATGGGCGATGCTCTCCCATAGATGCTCTGAAATAGACCCGAACCTCTGGTTGGATCCGCAGAAAGTACTGTTCCATTTGGGTGTGGGGTCCCCCCTCTCCCCGGTGGGTCTCCTCAGCATCTATCTATTGATGGCTGTCAAGCTTATTATTGCTCGTATGTGGAAACAAACTACCATCCCCAACTGGCATGATTTGACCAAGATCATGGATTATCTAGAAGTAATGGAAAGCCCCATATTCACTACAAACAATAAGGTCTCCCTACACTGTCAGGCATGGGAATTATGGAAGAAAATTAGGTCCCTTACAACTTAAAACTGACAAAGATCCAAGTAGACCTCTTGATTCTTTTAATCTCTCATCTTTCTTTCCCACCCTCTTCTTTTTCCTCTCGGTATTTTTTTTTTTCCCCTCCTCTTTCTGGTATATTCGGTGCATCTCCTTCAGAAGTTATTTAACAACATAATCACAAGTTCTTTTTTTTAACTGCCGGACACTCACACACGTGATTAGTGCTATCATTCACCTACATTTGGCGCACATTATATCAACAGAGCTCACTATAATCACATGAATACTTCCAGAAGTTCTTTGCCTATTAATCATTACTGGTTTTGTGTGTTCAGCGTTTGGTCACAATTTATATCCCTATAAAAATGTATTGGAGGTTTCAGTTTCATATTATGCATTATGTCATGTTAATTCCATGAATGTTGATGGCTATTACAATATTGACATGTATATTTTTCCTGTACACTTGAAATTCTTCTTTGTTATTTCATTTGCATAACCTCAATAAAAAAAAAAAAAGAGGAAATACATAAACAACATGAAATACAATCCTGACTTGAACATCGGGGTAGACTACCCTAGTCCACAGTGACCATGGGATTATTCTGCCCATACTTCCGGTCACTGCTCTAACTAGGGCTAATCCCGATATCGGGCTGGAAGTTTCACCACCCTTCCACTTGATGTCATTTTACATGAACTGTCCTCTGATACAGAAGAAGGTGATTGAGAGTCTGCTGGAAGCAAATAAGTATCCCTGCTGTGATCTTGCTGAGGGGAAGGCAAACCTCTTAAAACAGGGGATCCCACCGGCAGCGGTACTAAGGCATCCAGTCCCAAACTCTCAGGTACTGGCTGAAGATGTCTTCTATTTCGACGTGTGACTGTCCCTCCATCAGTAAGGACTACATAAGACCTTGGTTCTGGAGAGCGTCCAATTACCGTAGCAGGCGTCTTCCATTTCTTCTCATCATTCAGTTTAACTCTGACACTTTGCCCCACATTCAGCTACTGCAAGGGCCTCACAGAGTGTTTCCTGTCGTAGAAGAATCGATAGCCCCTTTTATCCTCTTCATCCCTCCTAGGGACCTCATCCCAAGGAACAGAGCTAGTTGGCTGGAAGACACCCACAGAGGGTAAAGTGGTGCGAATCTGACGTCCTAGCATCAGCTGTGCCAGGCTAAAATCCGTAGCTTGAATGGGAGTCGCCCTATAGGCCCAGAGGGCTAGGTACTGCTCAGATTGCTTCAAAATGAACTTTGTTGTTTAAACTGCCCTTTCAGCCATTCCATTGACCTTCGGGTAATATGGACTCAACGTAGAATGGACAAAATCATATTCACTGCTGAAAGAACTGAACTCCGTGGAAGCAAACTGCATTCCGTTATCACTCACTAACTCCATTGGTATGCCCCACCAGGCGAACAAGCTCTTCAGACGAGTGATAACGGCTTGACTTGTGATCTCATTCAAAGGTGCAATCTCCAAATACCTGTAATAGTAGTCAATCACGAGTAGGTACGTTTTTCTGTGCAGTTCACACAAATCAGCAGCTATTTTCTGCAACTGGCCTGCAGGCAGCGGAGTAGAAATCAAGGGCTCCCTTCTCTGAGTAGGCCGGCGTTCCCGGCAAAAGGCACATTTCGACACATGGCCTGCGATGTCGGAACTGATCCCAGGCCACCATACTGCCGTAGCTGCCCTTTCTCTGCACTTTGTAATGCCCAAGTGGCCATCATGAATCCTGCTTAACATCTCCTGCCATATGCTAACAGGAATAACAATGCGGTCCAGGAACAGCACCAACCCATCCTGCTCCGTGAGCTGCGACCTTTCTGACTGGTAAGAACTTAAAGACATCCAGGCTGCCCGGCTCTCGGGCCAACCTTCTTTTATGAAGGTCAGTATCTAAATATGTCTCCTTTCATATTTGCTCTAGCTTCCCTGACGAAATTGATTTGGATGCCAGAACTGAATCTACATACACTTTCACATCTGATTCCGTTGAAGATTCTTCAGCACCAGCCAGTGGGAGCCTGGAAAGTGTATCTGCCGCTACCAGTTGTTTCCCCGGCACATGCACTGCCTGAACGTTGAACCTGAGCAGTCTCATCAGAAGTCTCTGGCATCTTAGGGGTGTTTTGTCAATATCATAGGAGTTGATTAGAGGCACTAGCGGTTTATGGTCAGTCTCCAGACTAAATTTCTCTAAACCCACTAGGTAACGCTGGAAACGCTCACAGGCCAAAACTGCAGCCAGACACTCTCTCAATTTGGGAGTATTTCGACTTAGCAGCCGTCAGTGTACAGGAACAGTAGGCGATGCGCTGTAGTTTGTTCTCATTCAACTGTGGGCGGCCCCTAACACATAACTGCTCGCATCAGCACCAACCACAGTCTTTTTAGAAGGGTCGTAGAACCCCAACACTGGGGCAGACCCCAGCAGGGACTTGATCTGCACAAAAGATTCTTCCTGTGAAGGTCCCCAGACCCAGGAAACATCTTTCTTTAACAACTCTGTGATAGGGTGTAGTATTGTGGATAAAAATCTGGAAGGAACCAGGGCATACGACACTCTGATCATGGGTATGGTTACACCGCGTGCAGCGAGCATGCTGCGCCCATCCACTTCTGGGCCTATCTGTTGCCCTTGGTCTACTGCTCACACTGTGCCTTTCACTAGCAGCTCTCCTGAACTTCATCCACAATACTCTCGGACCTCAGATCAGCACTTTGCTTTTTCACCAGTTCAAACTGGCGGGCCATCCTAATAGCCCCATCCAATGTTAAATCAGCCTCCAACTGTAGCTTCAGTGAGACTTCAGCATCTGAAATTCCTATGACTATTCTGTCTCTGATTTGCTCCTCTTTAGCAACACCAAACTCACAGAATTCAGCTAGTTCATACAGGCTGTGCACAAATGACTCTACAGATTCTCCCACATGCTGATTACGTTTGTGAAAACAGGCCCTCTCATGAATCACGTTTCTTTTGAGCACAAAGTGAGCACTGAGTTTGTTCACAACTATTTCAAAGTCAAATTCTTCCCCTTCTTGGAAAGTAAAGGCATTGAACACTGGCTCCACATCTTTCCCTATAGAGTATAAAAGAAAATTAACTTGTACTTCACCAATCTCCTTGTCCAGCTTGGAAGCAATCCTGAAGCACTGAAACCGCTGACGCCATGTGGGCCAAGCTGGAGGCTGAGAGAAATCAAAAGGCTCAGGCTCATCATCATTAATCAGGAAACAGAAGCGCAGGCAAGTACTTCTGACACCATGTCATGAGATGCAGGACACAGCATAGAAGGTACAACGCTATTTTATTGCAGAGCATAGAAGTATACAGCTTGTACAACACATCTAACTTGGTAACTGCGACATAGACAATCAACCCCCTAAACCACGCCCCAATCCGGTGACGTCACTTCACACTCTCATCACAATATTTATAATGTTCCTTCATGTAAATGGACAATGCAGGAAGACTCATTTCTGATTTGATGAAGGTCCAAGGTAAAGGCATCATGAGAGTTATTCATGTTGTAGCTTCTGCTACCATTATTGCGATATTCTCTGTAATTTTTTCCCTATATTTGCACTGTAGTTAATATCTGTATAGCGACTTTGGTGGCATGTTTAACTTGTGGGCGACAGAGCAGCAATCTCAATCAGAGCATCCAGGGCAGATACATATGAAGTCTTTATTTTCAGATACCCATGGGACCAAAAGAAAAACAAAAAAAACAAGAAAAAAACAACAATATGAACTGTCCAACATATTTACATATACGATAGTCTCGATTTCAGTTCAATGGAAAGTACAGAATTTTGTGTCATACACAGCTTATACCATCCTGATATATGTTATCATCCCACTCCAATCTTCGGTAGATCAAGCTCGCCTGCTAAGGCAGAGCCAACATCATGTTTATGGTAATGTCCGGTTGTAGTGCCGAGGCATAGTGGGATACTAGCTATGTAGATGCAGGATTGAAAATAATCTGTGGTAAAGCTTGCTGAGCCACTATATCTCATATTCTCACTGTATGTTAAGTATCTTGAGACACAGTCAGCTTCCTTAGAATTGTGTTTGTGATATTTGATTTCACCCTGTGTGAGGTATATATTTTAGTAACCGTTATTGCTTCCAATGAGACATAGCAACTTGGTGGTGCTAATACAGAAGTAGAATATGTTGGGCAGAGATCTTTCTTTGACGCTGCCATGTCGGAGTCCAAGATGTCTGGTATTAGGAGAGCCCTATCTGTATCCTGCCTGGGTTGTACGTTCTCCTGAAGCTCTGTCAGGCGGATAGAAGAAACTCTGAGATGATCTGTTACACGAAGCGCTTGTGTTTCCATAAGAAGTTCCCTTATAGTTGCTGTTAGGGAATCAAAGAGTGGTGTGAAAACATCAATAAGGGAAGAAGCAATGTTCTCCATCTTGTTTAGCATTGAGGTGAGTACGCTTCTTTGTTAAAAAGCCTTGTGGCTTGATTAAATTACTTCTCCGTAGCCAAGAGTTGGAGCATCTTGATCCTGGAAGTTTCCTGGGCACATTTATTGCCAAGGGAGGTCTGGATGGCTTAGGATTCAGCCACAAACTATTTTATAAATAGATTTTAAACACGGAGCAGTGTAATGCAGTGGCCATCTTGGTGAGCCACCCACCGGAAGTCAGGGCATTCAATTTTAAACAACTTTCAAATTTACTTTTTATCATCAATTTTGCTAATTTCTCTTGGTATTCTTAGTTGAAAGCTAAACCTAGGTAGGCTCATATGCAAATTTCTAAGCCATTGAAGGCAGCCTCTTATCTGAATGCATTTGACTGGGTTTTTTTACAGCTAAAGGGCATTAGTTCATGTGTTTCATATAAATAACATTGTGCTTATGCACATGGAATTATTTAAGAGTCAACACTAATTGCCTGAAATGCAAGTCAAAAGATCTGAGATAAGGGGGCAGTCTGCAGAGGCTTAGATACAAGGTAATCACAGAGGTAAAACGTTTATTAATATAACAATGTTGGTTATGCAAATTACCAACAATTACCAACAATTATAGGTATTCTTACCGGTATAATCTGACCTTGATATAGCAATTTATTCAGATAATTAGTGACCCTTTGGTGTATACAATTAATACACTCTTAGGTGTTTCATATTTAAAGTTACCTAACGTTTCATATATTGATAATATCTGACTCAGCTCTACCACTGTGATTATCAGTGACCCCTAGGAACAATTTAAATTGGGCTTTTTATTACTTATTTAGTCCTGATATTTTACTTGTCCAATTTAGCTACATAGATCAGTCACAGCTTATTAAAAGGACTGTAATGTTACTGTAATTTATTTCCCTGTAACGTATTCACAATGCTATATTGCACCAGCTGTAGAGTATTAAAAATGTACTGTAAATTGCTTGTTTTGGTTTATTTTTGTATTTGAAGTAGCTGCATTTCCTCAGTGAAAATACAGCTTTGTGTTCTCAAGAACATGCCCATTCAAATGGGCTAGGCCTGAAGGAAGAGCGTACCTGTCTATCTTATTGGTCCCTCTCTATAGACAAAAGACAATACATAGGTAACTATTTCAATTCCAAAAAAAAAGAGAAATTTATAATGTATTTAATACTCTGCAGCTGGTATAACAAGTCATATGTAATATTTATGGAGATTATAGTACAATGTCTCTTAAAAGGGACAATGTACCCTAAATGTTTCTTCCCTTTAATTTGTTCCCAATTATCCATTTTACCCGCTGGAGTGTATTAAATTGTTTACAAATAGCTCATTCACCTTTATTACAGCATTTGAAATAGCTGATTTTTCTTGTGGTATCCCCTACCTATATTGAAAGTTTCTATACTTAAAAGGGTCAATCTAATCAAAATTAAACTTTCATGATTCAGATAGGGTATGCAATTTAAACAACTTTCAAATGTACTTTTGTCATCAAATTTGCTTTGTTCTCTTTGTATTATTTGTTGAAAGCTAAACCTAGGTAGGCTCATATGCTAATATCTAAGGACGCCTCTTATCTGAATGCATTTTGACAGTTTTTTGTAGAGCTTGTACTCTAATGTAGAAGTCTCTGTTTCACATAAAGAATACTACATATCAATATAAACAGTTCTCAGGATAAAATTTGTGTTTCTACTGTACCAACGAGACTTTGTAAAATATCTCGTGTCAATTATAAGAAAGAATCTGATACCGACCATCAAACAATCAAGCATCAAATGAAACAAGTCATAGAGTCCTCTGGAGTAAGATACAAGTGCAATCTTTATTCTTGTTCTTATAGATTGTCAGAAGTAATCCTCAAGGAAAGAAAAAAGCAATCATAGTGTAACACAGTACATACAATTGGCAACAATCCCCCACTTGAGTCGATTCTACTCACGTGTTCCAGAGCTATAACTTAGCTCTTAGTGTAAGCGCTTAACATAAAACATCTCCTGGTTCACATCATAAAAGATGTATTAAAAACAAAGATCTACAACAGATCACTAAGGGTTAAAAACAGTTTATGCAGGTATGTACACTCTTTTTGTGTCAGTGTCCTAACATCACAGTATCACATACGAACACAGCAAGTTCAAGGTAGCAGTCGTTCAATTATGTTCACCCTTCCTTGTGACTAGTCAATGTAAGCGCTTAACTTCTAGGACTAGTGACTAGTAGTCGCAAGAAAGGGTGAACATAATTGAACGGCTGCTACCTTGAACTCACTGTGTTCGTACCTATAAAGACTCTTGTGTATGTTTAGTTTCTGCACTGATTCAGCACTTATTGTATAGAATCTTGAGGAGACAGGTGAATATTATCCTTAAGCTACACTCTAGCATCTATGGGGGTAGTTTAAAGGTCACAGTTTTTAGAGTTAAACCACAGAAAAAGAGAACAAAATAAATAATGTCCTTTTATTCCTTTATTTCTCTAGAATATTTAATTGCTCTTAGTCTCAGTTGTGTATAAGAATATCCATTTACCCATAAGAAATTTGATTTAGTGACTATAGATTCTTATACTAAAACATATAGAAAAAGGAGCATAAAATATAAATAAAAGGGGGCGGAGCCAACTTTGGTACCAGACGGACGCACTTTTCAGGAGCTCCAACTAAACTATATATAACAAACATAATTAGTGACCGTCTGGCTCCATCTACTTTTGTATTAAATCACTGATGTTGACCTGAAATTACTGCCGTTCTTAACTTCTACTTTTGAGGAGAGCAGCACTTTATGCACAGAGTCCCACAACCCTGCTGTGTTTGCAATCAACTGCGTGGTTTAAAGCAGCCATCTTGCGGCCTAATCGGCACCTTCAACTACGAGCAAAATCATCCAAGGGCTATCATTTCTAACCCCCAAGAGTGGAGACCGGTACCCTATTTTATCATGGAGGACTCAGAGCACATTATGGAACAAATGCATATGTTCCTTGATAGGTGTAAAGATGTGTTCAGATGTCAGCCTGCAACGGAGTCACAGCTGTCAGCTACGGCGTTAGCAACTCACACTGTCTACTCCCCCATGCCCGTTCAGGAATACAGAGGAGCTACGGGTCTACAAAGTCCCTCGCCTACGAAGCATCGGATGCATGACTCGCTGGGAGCGATCCATATGATAGCAGTATCCTGTGCGCTTGTGGCGGGCATGGAAGACAAAGCCTACAGATCTGGTCGCCCACAGCTCCCTAATAGCGGCAGTCTAGCTTGTAAAGTAATCACCGAGCTCTCTTACAGGATCGTTCTGCCTGCAGCAGAGGTGGATGAATCTGCAGACTTTCCACTTATTGCTGCCCTGACTAAGGACTTGTCTATATCGGGCGTGGCAGAACCCCCCTTGCAGTGGATCCTTTACGGGATGATTGTTACGTCTACTCCATGGTGCTCTAAGCTAGGCATGTTGGAAAGGACCAAGGGACGACTGCAACAACACAGGCAAAGTAAAAAATGGGCAGTAAGCCCCTTAGTGAATTTTAACGTACTTTGAGAACGGCTAGATGCAAAAGACATGGGGCTCATTAATACACCAGTTTCGATATGGGCTTCTTTAGCCTGACATGCAATACGGATGCACCACTATGCCACCACCTTACATAATATTTATTTTCTAGTATATATGTTGTGTTAAGAATTAAATATACTTGTATCTCACATATCCTAGTTTGCATTTAAGCTCTCCTAGATATTCATGATCTTACTATACTGTGTACTGTCCTCTGGTTTAGACTTGCACACATTCCAAATTAGCTTATTTGAGGTTGCTCTAGAGAGGGTCCATTTACTTTACTTTCTAAAGGCCTTTTGTGTTTATGCATATTTCTGTTAAAAGCCTCCCACAAAACCATATTCTTACATTTCATTCTCTCCCTGAGTTTTATTTGACAAAATGCTTAACGATTCCTTGGCTGGCTGTATAATAATTAGGGGTTCTAGAGTTTACCAGGTTGCAACTAAGTGTTTACTTCACTGGGATTCCTTTTTTTTCAAATATAATGCCTGATATTGTTTTAAGTTATGGACACCTACATACGTGTACAACTGTTTGCATGGTTTTATTATCTCATGTTTATAGCTTTGTTCCCTTCAATATTTACATAATGTGTTCCTTTTGGCTACCTGCCTCTTCCAGCGGATGATTGTTAGAATAATAATATTTGGGCTCTAGGTACCGAGCTCTATACATCTATGGTTCAGGCGTAGCCAGCGGCCAGGGCTGTGCCTTAACAATGAATATGTCTAATAATATAGGGGTTCCATCATGCTTAATAGTTTCGCCCCATCAGTGTTGTGATGTTTCCCCAGGGTTGGCAGGTAACCTATACAGAGTGTGTCATGTGCTCCCAAACCACTCCGAGTTATTAGGCCTCCTATCATTTTATAAATAGCCTCTTAAATATAAGTATTTTTTATGTTGCAACAGCTCTAGCTCAACATGCATAGCTCACTCTTTGCTTCTGCCTACAGTTCTCCTCTTTACGGTGATGCTTATTGCCTGGATTAACCAGACTCTATGTGTTACATATATAGTATATCCTAAGACAAATTATAGTACTTATTATATATTGGCTAAAAAATCCCAGCTGGCATATCTATTACTATAAGGGGGTACAACCCACTGGCTAACAGTTTTGGACACTTAGCTTATAAGTATTCTGTCAAGCACTAAGATGTAATAACATGAGGTATAGCGAGACTTTCCAGATTAATGCAGTGTTTTTTGTGCAGGTGGGCCCTGCCTTAGTATTCTCATCACATGCTCTTCTTATGCACTGTATTTTGGGTAAGCTTTATAAATTTTGCCAATTGTGTAGATATAAAATCTATGGCTTTCCTGACTTAGGTACCCCCTTAAGCCAACATACCCTTAACATATTAATATTCTACTGTCTTATAATGTCCACCTCCCCCCCCCCCACCACCCTATAATATGCCTCCTAGTTTAGGAGGACTCCCTAGACGGTCTCATACTGTAAACTTATACTATTTTCCAATTTGCAGTCTTTCATTTTACCACTGAGTTGACTTTGTTTTTTTCTCCCACTTTGGACAGCAAAAATGATTGGCCTTTTTTTTTTATATATATATATATATGGAGTTACAGATTAAAAGTAAAAAAAAAAAGAGGTTTTTCAATAAGGGCCCATGAGTGGCCCCCTCCAATTCATTATTACCTACTTTACATTTTGGTTATGGTGACTTCCTGTGGCCCGAAAGTGCTCGCTTACATCTTATAGTAGGTGTTCAGTTATCATGGTACTCATTGCATATCACGGGAAAGTAGTCATTTCATTATTCTGCTCATTCATTTGACACATGTTAGCAGTCTACTCTGTATAATCTTTGTTTCTTATGTTGTGTATTGGTAATTGCTAATTGTTTGTTTTGACTACAAAACCTCAATAAAAATATTTAAAAAAATAAAAATAAAAAATATATAAATAAAAATATATACGAACAAATAAAGCAACGTGCAAACATATATTTATAAAAAAAAATATTTAAAAAAATATATGAAATAAAACCCAAACTTATAATTTATAAATCATATATATATAAATATTAAGTATGAATAACACTACAGATTATTTTAAGTCATAAGTCACCAAGGTGTGAACAAACTCCAAAAAATAAGAGAATATACGTAAATATAAAAGTGTAGCTTATAAAACCATTTTATATATATATATATTAGCTACCCTCTTTGATAATTCCCTATGAAATATACGTGACTTGAACTAGGAATAATAAATTAGGGAAATATTATTGAGTGCATGCAAACTTGGGGGGAAAAATCATAAAATATTAGAGAAGACTGCAGTACAGCATGAGCTGAAAGGAATTAGATAAAATAGTCTTACAAAAAAAGTAAAGTACTTTACCGAAAAAAAGATAATCAATTCATGTGGGACATATAATGGGACAAAGCACTTCAGAATATATATATAAATAAAGAAGACATTTTAGTGCAGAATCTTAACTGCATGCAGATAGCTTGTTTATAATGTTTTTTTTTTTAAATCAAAACTACAGTACCATTTTGTTATTTTGCATTCAAATTGGTTTATACCAAGAGCACTCAAGTTCCCAGGAGGGTTCTTCTGAACTTTCTCTGAAATGTAAGGACTATAGTTACTCTGCTATTAATGAAGTTAGCTGTTATGCCTCTGGCTGTTACGCTCAGACATATGCAAGAATTGGAAGGTGATCCTTCTTTGGCCTCTTGCCTCTCCGTTAATGTAAGGCTTTGACATATACATGCATGGGTGTCCACAAGGGGGGGGGGCAAAGGAGGCATCTTCCCCTCCCACAGATTTTCCTCCCCACCTAGAGTACAAACTCCAGGGGGGTGGGGAACTATTTAATGTCCATTTTTTTAAAAATTCCCCTGAATGTATCTCCATTTTATAAGAAGCACAGTATTCTGGGAGTTACATAGCATTCTGGAATTTATAGTTCACTATTTCCCTCTAAGTATTGTGCCACTGCAGTTCTGGGGGTAGATTTATTAATAAGTGGATGCTGCTTTCTATGCCCATCGTTTCAGGCTCGCTTGAAACGTAAGTACAGAAGCAAGTGGCCGTAAGACCACTGCTCCTTAACTTCTCTGCCACCTTTCCGATGGCGAACTGAAATCATCCCGATCTGATTGGGATGATTGACACCCCCTGCTAGCGGCTTGTAAAATGCTTGTGCAATGTTAAATGCCGACAGCGTATGCTGTCGGCATTTAGCGAGATCGAGAGGACATGATTCGCTACAGAGAATCATGTCCGCTGAACCTTTAATAAATCTACCCCCTGGACTCTTAATGCCCAGCATTGTACAGTGGTGGGGAGTGAGTTTTCTGGAAGATAGAAAGTTTTGCATGAGGTCACGCTCCCTTCTCTATGCTGTGTGTGTGTGTACTACGAGCCATGTAGGGGGATTTCCACTTCCACCACCCTTTTAACAGCAACAAAGAATAAGGTATCTCATCAATTCATTAATAGCAATGAGCTCTGAGTTAACACTTTCTGCACAGAGTGATCCTACTCACATACTGGAATAGTTTGTTAAAAGTTTTGGCAATAGTACAAATAGAGGAATAATTATTTTGCATATTTTAGGTAATGTACTGTTAGCAGTTTTTGGCTTAATTTGTATAGGTTAACTTATATTGGTTCTTTTATGTTTATTTTTTTTATAACTGTAGAATGCAACAGAAAATAAACAAAGCGGGGGAACTTCTGGGCGGCGGCCATGATAGGTCGCAAGACTGTCTGCTACTCCAAGTCTCATCATAGTTTTGAATATAATCTTTACTGAAACGCTTCATCAAGTATCACTTTCTGATAGAAATTCTATAACAAAGAAAGCTCTTTCGAATGATACACCTATTTGTGGAATTGGAGCCAGATCCAGCCTACCGGAGCAGCTTAAGGGTTGCGGCCCTCTACATAACCCCCGGCAGATAAGCCACATGTCTGTCGTTACGGTGCAGTGAATTACCCGCAAGACACTGCAGGACCTTTGTAACCCCCGCTCTTCCAGGTGAAACAGCTCGTTGTGTTGTACAAACACCTTGTCCCTGACAAGAGGTTCCTACACAAAAGAGCCACTTTTACACCCAAATTCTTTACAAAGTTCTGCCATCAGTTTCGCAAGATAAACTAACATGGCGTCATATGTGCAAGATCTAGAAACCCCAACTATTCAGCTCCTAGAAGATCATTTCCAGAATCTTTGCAGGCGTATCGCAACCTGTTTCCATTTAGAGTCGGTCTCCCAGAGAGAGGATAATGGAGACTAACCCTCAACACCCTGTGCGGCCTTGCAGTCGACGATGAGAGGGGCGACCAGCTTGAAGGATAGAGAGGACACTGGCTTGCACGTGAAAGTTAAAGTGCAGGCATTTCCTATGGAGAGAGAGACACTAGAAGAGACAGGGTGTTTGGCCACTCTCTGCAGCGTTATCCACGGAACGATCGGCAACCAGATTGATGCAGCAGATGTACACAAGATGGTCCCGACCGTGACCCCCCTCTTGTTATTTGGAGACTGACGTCGACACCTGACGGAGCAGGACCCCTTTAACTACATTCTGGTTGAAGCCGAGAACCGACATAGTGATACTATCCGCGATCCCCAGACCACAGTATTTCTTAGTATGCCTCATGAGACTCTCTCAAAAACGTGTACCCCGGTCATAAAGTGGATGCAGCGGTTCATCAACTTAATTAATAGCTTGAACCAGGAAAATGACCGCTCCCTAACATGGCGTGACCCTAAAACAGGTATCGGATAATGGGGACAGTCCACTCTGCAAGGGACAGTGTTTCTTAGAGGATGAGGGTGAGCTGCGAGCCCTACAAACATCTCCATAAGGAACTTTTGTCAGTAAGGAGTCAACCCATAATAATTACTCTATTAGTTTTAAGAGTGGTTCCCTAGTTTAACATATATGTGTTTATGTTCTCAATAGTGTTACTCAAAACAAAAACTTTCAGCAAAAATAAAATAAAATAAAAAAAAAACAAAGCACTAAATAATAAATAAAACTATAGGCTCCTTTTATTTTCATTTATTAATTAGGAGTCTGGGTAAAGACATTCATTTTATTACATCCAAAAAATAATGTGTAAAAGTGTATTAAAATTTAGCATACAATCACTCCAAAATGTATAGTGTACTAGTAAACTAGGACCAGTAGCATATATATATATATATATATATATATAATATATATATACACACACACATACAGTATATATATATATATATATATATATATATATATAGTGTCTGTGCATATTTCACTTTATTGCCCCCACCCTGGAAAAATGTCTGCAGACACCCATGTATACATGCTTTGTTACGGGAAGTTACTTTAGAAGTATAGGATTTTTCTGCTACAGTTAATCAACCAGTAAAGAGGATTAATAAATTCTTTAAGGCAGCCCCCAAACAGCTTTCTTTTTTTCCTATGCTTGATTCCGTTTTTTAAACTAATTTCTAAGGAATAGCAGAAGCCATGTATTTATGGTTGCCATAATTCTCTTCCACAAAACCGGAACAGTCAATACTGGCTAGGTGGCAACTCTATGTTATTTACTCTACCAAAGAACATTACTTTAAATTGCCTCCAACGAACTACACTCTGCTAACAACAATATAATTGCATTCATATATATATAGAGGCAGAAATCGGGAAGTAACAAAACCAAAGTTGATAACTGTATGATTTGACCAATTAGGGGCTTAGTTCCCCGTACAAACATATTGAACAACACTACAGGGAGTGCAGAATTATTAGGCAAATGAGTATTTTGACCACATCATCCTCTTTATGCATGTTGTCTTACTCCAAGCTGTATAGACTCGAAAGCCTACTACCAATTAAGCATATTAGGTGATGTGCATCTCTGTAATGAGAAGGGGTGTGGTCTAATGACATCAACACCCTATATCAGGTGTGCATAATTATTAGGCAACTTCCTTTTCTTTGGCAAAATGGGTCAAAAGAAGGACTTGACAGGCTCAGAAAAGTCAAAAATAGTGAGATATCTTGCAGAGGGATGCAACACTCTTAAAATTGCAAAGCTTCTGAAGCGTGATCATCGAACAATCAAGCGTTTCATTCAAAATAGTCAACAGGGTCGCAAGAAGCGTGTGGAAAAACCAAGGCGCAAAATAACTGCCCATGAACTGAGAAAAGTCAAGCGTGCAGCTGCCAAGATGCCACTTGCCACCAGTTTGGCCATATTTCAGAGCTGCAACATCACTGGAGTGCCCAAAAGCACAAGGTGTGCAATACACAGAGACATGGCCAAGGTAAGAAAGGCTGAAAGACGACCACCACTGAACAAGACACACAAGCTGAAACGTCAAGACTGGGCCAAGAAATATCTCAAGACTGATTTTTCTAAGGTTTTATAGACTGATGAAATGAGAGTGAGTCTTGATGGGCCAGATGGATGGGCCCGTGGCTGGATTGGTAAAGGGCAGAGAGCTCCAGTCCGACTCAGACGCCAGCAAGGTGGAGGTGGAGTACTGGTTTGGGCTGGTATCATCAAAGATGAGCTTGTGGGGCCTTTTCGGGTTGAGGATGGAGTCAAGCTCAACTCCCAGTCCTACTGCCAGTTTCTGGAAGACACCTTCTTCAAGCAGTGGTACAGGAAGAAGTCTGCATCCTTCAAGAAAAACATGATTTTCATGCAGGACAATGCTCCATCACACGCGTCCAAGTACTCCACAGCGTGACTGGCAAGAAAGGGTATAAAAGAAGAAAATCTAATGACATGGCCTCCTTGTTCACCTGATCTGAACCCCATTGAGAACCTGTGGTCCATCATCAAATGTGAGATTTACAAGGAGGGAAAACAGTACACCTCTCTGAACAGTGTCTGGGAGGCTGTGGTTGCTGCTGCATGCAATGTTGATGGTGAACAGATCAAAACACTGACAGAATCCATGGATGGCAGGCTTTTAAGTGTCATTGCAAAGAAAGGTGGCTATATTGGTCACTGATTTGTTTTTGTTTTGTTTTTGAATGTCAGAAATGTATATTTGTGAATGTTGAGATGTTATATTGGTTTCACTGGTAAAAATAAATAATTGAAATGGGTATATATTTGTTTTTTGTTAAGTTGCCTAATAATTATGCACAGTAATAGTCACCTGCACACACAGATATCCCCCTAAAATAGCTATAACTAAAAACAAACTAAAAACTACTTACAAAACTATTCAGCTTTGATATTAATGAGTTTTTTGGGTTCATTGAGAACATGGTTGTTCAATAATAAAATTAATCCTCAAAAATACAACTTGCCTAATAATTCTGCACTCCCTGTATTGACAACAATATAAAGTGCTACTCTGTACAAACATCCAGCTCCTGTGTGGTTATTAGCCATGCATAAAACACAACTATGATTAAGTATGACGCATTGCTTTCCTCTGTTAAAATATTGTTACAGCAAAGCGTGACCCACATGAACATTGTGTGTACATTTAACCCTAAGGTATGAGCAGGCCACAAGCCCCATCCCCTACAAAAGTACCTCTTTAGTAGCCGTGGTACAATATGCGATAATAGCAATGAGTAGTGGTGTTAGGCTCCACTGTGTCAGCCACAACAGGATCTTCTCCACCAGCCAGCTCCAGCATGGAGAGCCCTGAGGGTGCTGTACTTGTGGTCCTCTAGCCACTTGAGCTGCAAGGCTTCAAGGGGCTCCAGCAAACACTGAGCGAGAGCCATGCTCACAGGTTGTCCTGGATCCCTGCTTCCTTGACAGCTGAGCAAACTTCTGTATCTCTTCTGTATTGTCAGGGTTTTTTCCCTGATCTGTTTGCCATGTGCTGCTGGCAGCCATTTTACTCACCTCTCTTCCTGACTCTGGTGCATACTGTGTGATGCTGCTCATTTCCTGCACTTCCTTTTATGGCCAGACTGGTGTACATCATCCATGTGAGACAGGATGCAGTCTCAGAATTGTGATGTCATCACTTATTTTTTAAAGGGCCTCTGTTCAGTATGCTTTGCCCTTGCGTTGTCTCAGACCTGTTTGTGAGAGCTCCTGTGTATTACCTGGCTGTCTGATGTCCCTCCTGGTTTCTGATCCCTGGCTTTTATCTGACTCTGCTGTTCTCCTTGTTCCTGATTCCGTCTCGTCTGACTACTCGCTTTGGCTCCTGACTCGGCTCGTCTGACTATTCGCTTTGGCTCCTGACTCGGTTCGTCTGATTACCAGTTATAGTTTTGATTCCTGGCTTGTTATTTGACTTGTGGACTTTTTATTATTTTTTGCTATTAATAAAGGTGTGATTATTTTTGCACTTCTTGTCTCAGTCTGATTGCTGGCACCCTAACATGTATCTGCTCACTGTAGGGTAAACTAGGTGGATCAGGAGGCTGTGTCCCAGAATGACAGCACTACACAGGGATAATTAAGGACTTCTGACTTTGGGTTGAAGTGCACTGGGAAGGAAGGGTCAAGCAGCCCTTAATTCACAGCACCACTAGACCACTGTGCCCTGGCAAATAGTTCCACCCCAGAAAAACTGGATATTTTTTTACTTCATAAAATTGGTGACTTTCCCAGTTTTCTGGGACATATAGCAACCCTACATGTATTCCTTTTAGTCTGTCTGCTAAGTTTCTATCTATGTTCTCTCTCCCTTCTGCTAATAGGACATTTTGGAAACTATTACTAAGTTAGATGCTATTTTCACTCTTACTAAGTGTACTACTATTCCTTTGAAGGATAGATCTACAGGATATTAATTTCTTTTGACAATTTAGGAATCAGAACGCTTCCTCCTCTGCCAAGAGTTCTGGCTACTCCAAATATTCTAGCATTTAGTCCTTCTTGGTCTAAAAACAAATAAGAAATTTACCTCAGACTCTGCATGAAGGTGTGTCCCACATGCCAGACCAGTCTCTGATGGGGGGGCAGAGGGATATCTTTTCAGGATCCCCCGGTGTTAGAAATAATTTCTCAAAGCTCAAGCCTTGTCAAGGAATATTCTTCATGTCTCAAGTCCTTCGAGATCCTTTAAAGGCCCAAGCTTTTCTAGCTTATGTAAGAGTTCTGGAAGCTATCAGAGTTATTGATCGATTTATTGAACCAGGGGTTTTATTCAAATCTCCTTATAGTACAAAACAAAAAGGGTACTTTTTGGCCTGTCTTGGATTTCAAAATTATAAACAGATTCCTGAAAGTTCCTATTTTCAAGATGAAGACAATTCTCCCTTTACTTCCTTTAGTGCTGGAGGCTCGGTTTATGTCTACCATAGACTTAAAAGGTTCCTTTTTTTCATATCTATAATCACAGGGATCATGTGAAGTTTTTGAGTTTTGCTTACAAGCATTATCAATATGTGGCAATCAGTTCAGTCTGGCTATAGCACACTGAGTGTTTACACGTGCTAGGAGCTCTGTTGTCTGTGGTTTGAGTTCAATACATCTCTTTAGTTCCTTACTTGGATGATATTTTGGTTCAGGCACTTTTCATCTGGCTGTGTCCCACACTCAGGTGGTATTGCTTCACAATCAGGGTTGGAAAATAAATCTTCCTAGGAGCTCCTTAATGCCTCAGCCCCATGTGTCTTTTATGGGGTTCATAATCAACTCAGTAAATAGCATAGAGTGAATGAGTTACAGCAGCCTGTGCTCATCTTCAACTCAGTCCTTTTCCTTCGGTTGCGTTATGCATGGAAGTTTTGGGTCTCATGGTGGCTGCCTCAAATGCAGTTCCATTTGAGGATCTGTCTCAGAGAATCCTGTTAGATCACAGGACTAATGTATTAAGCATGGCCACCAGGTGGCATTGTTATGTGATACTATTTACTGTAAGTGTTAGACATGATTAAGGGTCCTTTAAGCTTGAAACAATGTCTCAGTTCTGTTTCACCTTGACCCCCTATAGAGATATAAATGTCGGGCGGACATGATCGATACAGTGGATCATGTCCATCCGACTCTTAATAAATTGGCCCCTTTGTCTCTTTCCATTCTGTCCAATTCTTAAGATTTTCAGATTTTTACTTGAGTTCTGGTTAGAATTAAAGACATTATTTATCCAGTTTCTACTCCTTGTTATCTTAATCTGGTATTGAGAGTTCTTTTCTTTTGTCAGAAGAGTTTCTGAGCTTTCAGCTTTGTCTTGTATACCTTCTTTCCTGATGATTTTTTTATCAAGATAAGTCTGTTCTTTGCACTAATTATTCCTTTCTCCCTAAAGTGGTAGCTATAGATCCTATCAACCAGGAAATTGTGGTTCCTTCTTTTTTTTCCAGCTCCTAAGAATTCACTACTTCACAATTCAATGTTGTGAGAGCTCTTAAATATTATGTGGAAACCACAAAAGATTTCAGACTTTCTTCTTTTTTCATTATTTTTTCTATGCCTTGCAAAGGTCAGGAAGCTACATGTATTTTTTTAACTGCTCTACTAGAGCAGATGCCTCTTGGGCCTTTTGCAATGAGGCTACTATTGATCAGATTTGTAAGGCAGCTACTTGGTCCTCTGCACACTTTTTTTTTAATCAAAAAGTTTTATTAAGGTATTGAGCATACAAAACACTGATACAGAGTACATAAATCAGGTAAGAGGAACTTGACATAACAAACAACATAGTATCTATAACTGTGCATAAATTAGGATTCAACAACATGTATATTATCCTTGTGATTCAGCACAATCTTGCTCCTTTGATACCTTATTTTCTTTTTTTTTTAAATCTCCCAATGGAATTATCTCACCTACTAAAATGGGATTGTAGATAAAAGTGTTGAAAATTGATTTCCTGTGTCTGATATGGGGAATGAGACCTTTAATGAGAGAGGTTCTGTGGTCCATTGTGCCTGATCAGTAATGTACCTGCCTTTACTGTTTGCCCCCCGCACCCCCTATTTCATGGTAATCTAGTGGACTTCACTGGACTTTTAGTGAACTTCACAAAATGTATGCTTACCTTATTAATCCATTTCTTTCATGATGGTGAGAGTCCACAAGCCCCTCCCTTTATTTGTTTTCAGGTGATGGTAGTACTTGGTTTGCACTTCTTTTGCCCTGCTTTATCGTTTGTATTTTTTGGCTTCCTCCATCTAATTGGGTATATGTATAACTGGGGGAGACTGGGGAAGTGAGAGGGATTAATGCTCTGGTATGTTGGGGTGTCTTTACCGCCTCCACGTATTAAGGAGGGGAATTCTCACCATCATGAAATAAATTATTTTCTCAGGTAAGCATCATTTTTTTTTATCAAATTCCTATATTTATTGCTGAAATTTGGACCTTTACCTAAGAATTGCATATCACTAAAGTTCCTTAAAAGTTACAGTAAATTGATTAAGTATTTTATTGAATATCAAAATACTTACGCATGTGCAATAACAATTTTTATACATATTATATTTTTAGGTTCAGCACCCTGGATAGCGCTTGCTTATTGGTGGCTACATTTTGCCAATAATAAGCAAGCGTTACCCAGGTTCTGAACCTAAAATAGCCCGGCTCCTAAGCTTTACATTCCTGCTTTTTATATAAAGATAGCAAAAGAACGAAGAAAAATTGATAATAGGAGTAAATTAGAAAGTTGCTTAAAATTGCCTGCTCTCTCAGAATTATGAAAGAAAAGAAAATGTGGGTTTAGTATCCCTTTAAGTAACTGTGTTACATTGATGACTTCACAGTTGTATATGTTCATGTCCTGAAAAAGAATCTAAGTGCCATTTGTGTTGAGGATGAGGTTAGCCTCAGATCATACGATAAGGGCTTACTATAGCATTTTACAACCTCTAAAGACACACTATATAATTTTATTTTTTTATTTTGCATCCAGTTTAAAATGATTTATTGTCCTTCTTGAGATTGCTAATTAGGAAGTTGCTTGTAACATTTTTTGAAAATTGTTTCTCTTTCCCAGGGGATACATACTGTACATATCACACAGGCCTGGGAACAAATTAAAGTAAACAACACTTGTTTAGTGTTTGTAGTTTTACTGTTTTGATGATGATGATTATTATTAGTTATTTGTAGAGTGCCAACCGATATAAACATTGGTCTAATATGCAAGGTAGCATTTATGGGAGACAAATGGGTAGAGGTCCCTGCCAAGCATTGCCCTGTTGTAAATCACCTCACATGAAGGGGATTTACGAAACAGCTAGGCTTGTAGGTTTACATGCTAAGGGGGTTCAAGGCAAAGACAAAAGGAGGAGAGGAACTGAGGTTAGAAAATGTTAGTGTATGTTGTATGCATCCCTGAACAGTAGAGTCTTTAAAGTGAATGTCAATTTTTGATGCTAAAGTGCCCGCTTTTTAAAAATTTGATTAAAAACAGGGGCACTTTAATTCATCAAAATTACATTTCACTCCTGTTGAGAAAAAATACTTACCTTTTAATCTTCACAGCAGCTCCAGCTTCCTCCACCCATCGCAAAGCCTCTTCCTGGGTCTAAAATGAGGAATCCTGCTTCCTCCAATCACGGCGTTGAATCAGACACTGATTCCCCCGGGGAGGGGGGGGGGAGCCGTGATTGGAGGATGACCTATCCATCATTTCTGACGTCAGAAATGGCTTGTGACGATCGGAGGAAGTTGGAGCTGCTGTGAAGATTAAAAGGTAAGTTTTTTTTCTCAACACGAGTGAAATGTAAATTTTGATGAATTAAAGTGCCCCTGTTTTTAATCGAATTTTTAAAAACCGGGCACTTTAGCATCAAGTTTTACATTCACTTTAAGGAGCACTTGGAACTTTGAAAATGAGGGGAGAGTTTTGTGGAGCGAGGCAGAGCGTTACACAAGATAGGGGCCAATCTGGAGAAGTCCTGTAAACGGGAATGTGAAGCGGGAACAAGAAAAGAAGAGAGGAGGTCATGAGCAGAGCCAAGTGGATGGGAGGGTATCTGGAGACAAGGGGCTCCATTTATTAAGCTGTGGATGCTCACCTGAAACGTAAGTTAAGAAACAGCGGTCATAAGACCGTTGCTCCATAACCAGTCCATCACAATTGAAATCATCCCAATCTGAATGGGATGATTGACAGCCCCTGCTAGAATGCTTGTGCAATGTTAAATGCAGGCAGCGTATTTTGTCTGCATTTAGCGATGTCGAGCGGACATGAAGGAGAGGACAGAAAACACTCAGTTCAGCGGATCTTACGGTGTGATTATGCACAGCACCGGAGTAGATGGACTGTTGCGGGCAAATTCATTTTTGTATTATTTAGTCTGACTGCAATTTTCATATTTTTTCACTGTGTGTAGGAAGTGGTGTATGTTTAAAACTAAACTACAGATGATACAAAGTGCTAAAATATGAAGATTACTGTCAGACTAAATAATGCAAAGATGCAAACAATAAATTATCCCAAAGAAATCCTCCTCCTCTTTTATAACAAATCAGCATAGCTCCTTACCTAGTGTGGAGGAGCTATTTGTAAGAGGTTTTTTTTCTGATTTGTGGCAGTTTAAACATTGATCACTCCGAGAAGGTGCAGCAAGAAGTCCCTGCTTACGAGCCAGCTCATCTTTGGTTCAGCACCTGGGTAGTGCTTGCTGATTGATTGCTAAATGTATCCACCAATCAGCAATTGCTATCCAGGGTGGTGAACCAAAGATGGGCTGGCTTCTATGCTTACATTCTTGCTTTTTTAAATAAAGATACCAAGAGAACAAAGAAAAATAGATAATAAGAGTAAAATAGATAGTTGCTTAAAAATGCATGCTGTATATGAATCATGAAAGAAAACATTTGGGTTCAGTATCCCTTTAAGGGCCACATATAAATTTATGGCTACACACGAATAATAATTTATTATATACAAATGTCCAGTGGCACAGGGCCTGATTTGGTAAGATTGCAGGGTCCCCTCTTTTGAGTTGTGGCCACATTGTTTTCCCACCACCAGAATTCCCCAAAACACACAGTGCTAGATTACAAGTGAGGCGCAAATGGTTTTGCGCTAGCGTAATGGTGTTTTTGCAAGCCTTTTTAATTATGCTGATATTACAAGTGGAGCAAAATCATGATTGGGATAGCGCAATCGCCATTTACGCTTCAATTCTTACCGCAATCTGTGCTGTGGTTACCTGTTTTCTGAAACAAAAAAGTTGCACAAAAATACACTACAAAGTAGAGTTACACTCATATTGACACTGTCTGAAATATAATTTTTTTTAAAAAATATTGCACAAAAAAGGGATAGGAGATTTCGGGTGTTGGAAAAAAAGTCGCCAACGTACTTTAACATTGAGACCAGTGTTCCCTCTAAGGTTGTTTTTTTTGTGCAGGCCAGCAGTAAAACAGTTAATAAGAGAACCATACATTGCAGTCTGCATTGTGCAGTGTTTGCTAATTGCAGGGTGTGGTTACCTAATTAACTGATTCACTGCTGGGTCGCACACAAAACTGTCCTTAGAGGGAACACTGATTGAGACACATACAGAATCATTGCTAAAGATGTATTTGTATGTATATATATATATATATATATATATATATATATATATATATATATATATATATATACAGGGAGTGCAGAATTATTAGGCAAGTTGTATTTTTGAGGATTAATTTTATTATTGAACAACAACCATGTTCTCAATGAACCCAAAAAACTCATTAATATCAAATCTGAATAGTTTTGCAAGTAGTTTTTAGTTTGTTTTTAGTTATAGCTATTTTAGGGGGATATCTGTGTGTGCAGGTGACTATTACTGTGCATAATTATTAGACAACTTAACAAAAAACAAATATATACCCATTTCAATTATTTATTTTTACCAGTGAAACCAATATAACATCTCAAAATTCACAAATATACATTTCTGACATTCAAAAACAAAACAAAAACAAATCAGTGACCAATATAGCCACCTTTCTTTGCAAGGACACTCAAAAGCCTGCCATCCATGGATTCTGTCAGTGTTTTGATCTGTTCACCATCAACATTGCGTGCAGCAGCAACCACAGCCTCCCAGACACTGTTCAGAGAGGTGTACTGTTTTCCCTCCTTGTAAATCTCACATATGATGATGGACCACAGGTTCTCAATGGGGTTCAGATCAGGTGAACAAGGAGGCCATGTCATTAGATTTTCTTCTTTTATACCCTTTCTTGCCAGCCACGCTGTGGAGTACTTGGACGCGTGTGATGGAAAATTGTCCTGCATGAAAATCATGTTTTTCTTGAAGGATGCAGACTTCTTCCTGTACCACTGCTTGAAGAAGGTGTCTTCCAGAAACTGGCAGTAGGACTGGGAGTTGAGCTTGACTCCATCCTCAACCCGAAAAGGCCCCACAAGCTCATCTTTGATGATACCAGCCCAAACCAGTACTCCACCTCCACCTTGCTGGCGTCTGAGTCGGACATCTCTGCCCTTTACCAATCCAGCCATGGGCCCATCCATCTGGCCCATCAAGACTCACTCTCATTTCATCAGTCCATAAAACCTTAGAAAAATCTTGAGAAAAGTCTTGAGAAATTTCTTGGCCCAGTCTTGATGTTTCAGCTTGTGTGTCTTGTTCCGTGGTGGTCGTCTTTCAGCCTTTCTTACCTTGGCCATGTCTCTGAGTATTGCACACCTTGTGCTTTTGGGCACTCCAGTGATGTTGCAGCTCTGAAATATGGCCAAACTGGTGAAAAGTGGCATCTTGGCAGCTGCACGCTTGACTTTTCTCAGTTCATGGGCAGTTATTTTGCGCCTTGGTTTTTCCACACGCTTCTTGCGACCCTGTTGACTATTTTGAATGAAACGCTTGATTGTTCGATGATCACGCTTCAGAAGCTTTGCAATTTTAAGAGTGCTACATCCCTCTGCAAGATATCTCAATATTTTTTACTTTTCTGAGCCTGTCAAGTCCTTCTTTTGACCCATTTTGCCAAAGGAAAGGAAGTTGCCTAATAATTATGCACACCTGATATAGGGTGTTGATGTCATTAGACCACACCCCTTCTCATTACAGAGATGCACATCACTTAATATGCTTAATTGCTAGTAGGTTTTCGAGCCTATACAGCTTGGAGTAAGACAACATGCATAAAGAGGATGATGTGGTCAAAATACACATTTGCCTAATAATTCTGCACTCCCTGTATACATACACAGTATATCAAAATATGTGTACATATATTTAATGTATTTATATGTGTATATATGTATTGGCAGACATATATGTACACACATATAGACATACGTATATACAGGGAGTGCAGAATTATTAGGCAAATGAGTATTTTGACCACATCATCCTCTTTATGCATGTTGTCTTACTCCAAGCTGTATAGGCTCGAAAGCCTACTACCAATTAAGCATATTAGGTGATGTGCATCTCTGTAATGAGAAGGGGTGTGGTCTAATGACATCAACACCCTATATCAGGTGTGCATAATTATTAGGCAACTTCCTTTCCTTTGGCAAAATGGGTCAAAAGAAGGACTTGACAGGCTCAGAAAAGTCAAAAATAGTGAGATATCTTGCAGAGGGATGCAGCACTCTTAAAATTGCAAAGCTTCTGAAGCGTGATCATCGAACAATCAAGCGTTTCATTCAAAATAGTCAACAGGGTCGCAAGAAGCGTGTGGAAAAACCAAGGCGCAAAATAACTGCCCATGAACTGAGAAAAGTCAAGCGTGCAGCTGCCAAGATGCCACTTGCCACCAGTTTGGCCATATTTCAGAGCTGCAACATCACTGGAGTGCCCAAAAGCACAAGGTGTGCAATACACAGAGACATGGCCAAGGTAAGAAAGGCTGAAAGACGACCACCACTGAACAAGACACACAAGCTGAAACGTCAAGACTGGGCCAAGAAATATCTCAAGACTGATTTTTCTAAGGTTTTATGGACTGATGAAATGAGAGTGAGTCTTGATGGGCCAAATGGATGGGCCCGTGGCTGGATTGGTAAAGGGCAGAGAGCTCCAGTCCGACTCAGACGCCAGCAAGGTGGAGGTGGAGTACTGGTTTGGGCTGGTATCATCAAAGATGAGCTTGTGGGGCCTTTTCGGGTTGAGGATGGAGTCAAGCTCAACTCCCAGTCCTACTGCCAGTTTCTGGAAGACACCTTCTTCAAGCAGTGGTACAGGAAGAAGTCTGCATCCTTCAAGAAAAACATGATTTTCATGCAGGACAATGCTCCATCACACGCGTCCAAGTACTCCACAGCGTGGCTGGCAAGAAATGGTATAAAAGAAGAAAATCTAATGACATGGCCTCCTTGTTCACCTGATCTGAACCCCATTGAGAACCTGTGGTCCATCATCAAATGTGAGATTTACAAGGAGGGAAAACAGTACACCTCTTTGAACAGTGTCTGGGAGGCTGTGGTTGCTGCTGCACGCAATGTTGATGGTGAACAGAGCAAAACACTGACAGAATCCATGGATGGCAGGCTTTTGAGTGTCCTTGCAAAGAAAGGTGGCTATATTGGTCACTGATTTGTTTTTGTTTTGTTTTTGAATGTCAGAAATGTATATTTGTGAATGTTGAGATGTTATATTGGTTTCACTGGTAAAAATAAATAATTGAAATGGGTATATATTTGTTTTTTGTTAAGTTGCCTAATAATTATGCACAGTAATAGTCACCTGCACACACAGATATCCCCCTAAAATAGCTATAACTAAAAACAAACTAAAAACTACTTCCAAAACTATTCAGCTTTGATATTAATTAGTTTTTTGGGTTCATTGAGAACATGGTTGTTGTTCAATAATAAAATTAATCCTAAAAAATACAACTTGCCTAATAATTCTGCACTCCCTGTACTATATAAGTGCATTATAGCCCTTTGCCATTAAGTAGATGAAAAGATGTAAAAACATATTTATGCAATGTTTATATTTAATAAAGATTTTAACTATGTATTTACTGTAAATATTTAGGGGCATATTTATCAAGCTCCGTATGGAAATTGATGCCCCTTGTTTCCGGCAATCCTTCAGGCTCGCCAGAAACAGAAGTTATGAAGCAGCGGTCTAAAGACTGCAGCACCATAACTTGTCCGCCTGCTCTGAGGCCGCGGACAGAAATCAACCCGATCAAATACGATTGGGTTGATTGACACCCTCTACTAGCGAATCTGCAGGGGGCGGCATTGCACACAAGAACTGCTGGTGCAATGTGTGGCGGACATGATACGCTACTTTGTATCATGTCCGCTCGCACATTGATAAATATGCCCCTTAAAGGGCCATAATACCCAAATGTTTAAACACTTGAAAGTGATGCAGCATAGCTGTAAAAAGCTGATTAGAAAATATCACTTGAACATCTCTATGTAAAAAAGAAAGATATTTTACCTCAAAAGTTCCTCAGTAGCCACCTCCCATTGTAAAGGATTTCTAAGCAGCATTTTAGTGTGTTTGTCCTGGGACATCTGAAGGGACTAGCATCGTGCACTCTCATCTTATTTCACCAATCAGGTAAAGGAAGCTTACTATGAAATCTCATGAGAATTAAGTCAAATCTCATGAGATCACAGTAAGAGTTCATGACCTCAGCACTGCTGATGCTGATTGGCTGCTGTTCATTTCTTCATTTTTTTTAATTTTTTTACCTGCAGCTGGGAGCAGCTGAGTATAACTTTTTACACAGAACTTACTCTGCTGAGCAGAGGAAATTGTGAGGTAAAATATCTTCCTTTTTTACATAGAGATACTAAGGTGATATTTTCCTGTCAGCTTTTTACAGTTATACTGCATCAGTTTCAAGTGATTTAGCGTATGAGTATTATGTCCCTTTAACATTTGCTAATGTAAATATGCTATGTTGTTTGCGTGATGGGTGTTAGGTTTCCTTTCAACAATTTTTTTCTCTCCATTGACTTCTATAGGGAATGCAAAAATGCGATTGTGTTTGCGCGATCTCGGGTGTTAGGTTTTTTTTTCTCCATTGATTTCTATGGGGGAATACATGCACTCGAAAAGTTGTTTGGATTTTTACGCTAAATACGTTTTTTTTTAACTTTTAATACAAACGCAACCCGACTAGCATAAAAAGCGTAACTCTAGCTGAGTGTTCGCGATTGGGGGGAAAAAAACACTGCACCACTTGTAATCTAGCCCACATTATTTTTAGCATTTTCCCTGGGGCAGCAAAAACTAGTGCAGAGGGCCGCATGTGACCAATAGGCCACTAGTTGGTCATCCCTTTTATACATTGTACAAACACTGCTGCCATCTAGTGCTCAAAAGTGTAGTTAAACACAGCAGCTTTAACCCCTTAATGACAAATGACGTACCAGGTACGTCATGCATTAACAAGCAGTTAATGACAATGGACGTACCTGGTACGTCAGTTGTCTAACAGAGTGCTGGAAGTGATCACAATCACTTCCAGCAGCTCTGAGGGTATTGCAGTGATGCCTCGATATGGAGGCATCCTGCAATACCCCTTTACAAGCCTCCGATGCAGAGAGAGCCACTCTGTGGCCCTCTCTGCACCGGTAGTGATGGTGCCGATGGTGCCTTTGTCCGGTGGGAGGAGGGAGCGTGTGCGCGCGTGCATGGGTGCGCGTGTGCACGTGGATGCGCGTGCACGTGGACATGCGCACATTAGCCACACTGACACCAATGAAGGAAGGGGGAAAAAAAAAAGTTTTTTTTTTTTTACATATAAAAGGATCTGGGAGGGGGAGGGGGTGGGGGTATTGTGGGGGGGGGGCTGCTACACTACAGAAATAATTAAAAATACAAATAAAAGTTATAAATAAAATTTAAATAGTTTGGTTTGTGGGGCCAAACTGGGTACTGGCAGACAGCTGCCAGTACCCAAGATGGCGGTAATTAGGTAGGGGAGAGGGTTAGAGAGCTGGAGGGGGTATCAGGGAGGTTGGTGCTAAGGCAGGGGTCCATCACAACTAAAATATTTTATAATTTTTATTTAAAAAAAAAAAAAAACTCTTTTATTTAGTACTGGCAGACTTTCTGCCAGTACTTAAGATGGCGGTAACAATTGTGGGGTGGGGGAGGGAAGAGAGCTGTTTGGGAGGGATCAGGGAGTGGGATGTGTCAGGTGGGAGGCTGATCTCTAAAATTAACCCTGCAAGCTCCCTACAAGCTACCTAATTTAACCCCTTCACTGCTGGGCATAATTCACGTGTGGTGCGCAGCAGCATTTAGCGGCCTTCTAATTACCAAAAAGCAACGCCAAAGCCATATAAGTCTGCTATTTCTGAACAAAGGGGATCCCAGAGAAGCTTTTACAACAATTTCTGCCATAATAGCACAAGCTGTTTGTAAATAATTTCAGTGAGAAACCTAAAATTGTGAAAAATTTTAAGTTTTTTTTTTTTATTTGCTCGCATTTGGCGGTGAAATGGTGGCATAAAATATACCAAAATGGGCCTAGATCAATACTTGGGCTTGTCTACTACACTACACTAAAGCTAAAATTAACTCTACAAGCTCCCTAATTAACTCCTTCACTCCTGGGCATAAAACATGTGTGGTGCGCAGCGGCATTTAGCGGCCTTCTAATTACCAAAAAGCAAACACAAAGCCATATGAGTCTGTTATTTCTGAAAAAGGGGATCCCAGAAAAGCATTTACAACCATTTGTGCCATAATTGCATAAGCTGTTTGTAAATAATTTCAGTGGGAAACCTAAAGTTTTTGACAAAATTTGTGAAAAAGTGAACTTTTTTTTTTTTTTTTATCGCATTTGGCGGTGAAATGGTGGCATGAAATATACCAAAATGGGCCTAGATCAATACTTTGGGATGTCTTCTAAAACAAAATATATACATGTCAAGGGATATTCAGGTATTCCTGACAGATATCAGGGTTCCAAAGTAACTAGCGCCCATTTTGAAAAAAAGTGGTTTGGAAATAGCAAAGTGCAACTTGTATTTATTGCCCCATAAATTGCAAAAAAAGCAAAGAACATGTAAACATTGGGTATTTCTAAACTCAGGACAAAATTTATAAACTATTTAGCATGGGTGTTTTTTGGTGATTGTAGATGTGTAACAGATTTTGGGGGTCAAAGTTAGAAAAAGTGTGTTTTTTTCCATTTTTTCCTCATATTTTATCAATTTTTTTTTAGTAAATTATAAGATATGATGAAAATAATGGTATCTTTAGAAAGTCCATTTAATGACGAGAAAAACGGTATATAATATGTAAGGGTACAGTAAACGAGTAAGAGGAAAATTACAGCTAAACGCAAACACTGCAGAAATGTAAAAATAGCCATTGTCATTAAGGGTAAGAAATTGAAAAATGGTCCGGTCATTAAGGGGTTAATATTGTATTAAAAATAGTTAAAAGGACTTTCTAGTGCAAAAATTGAATGCTCTAATTCATTGGAGCATACAGTTTTTGCAATATCAAAGCTGCTGTATTTAAATCCTTTGGGAGCTGCAGAGAACTGCCAGTCCTGATCAGGAAACAGCTGGTGAGCCAATTAACAGCTGCAGTCACATGATAGTGCTCTTTTGCTAGGTTAAAGGGATACTAAACTCAGATTTTTTTCTTTCATGATTCAGATAGAGCATGCAATTTTAGGCAAGTTTCTAATTTACTCCTATTACCAATTTTCTTGCGGTCTCTTGCTAACTTTTTTTTTAAAATCAGGAATGTAAAGCTTTGGAGCTGGCCCAATTTAGGTTCAGCACTTTGGATAGTGCTTGCTTTTTGGTGGCTAAATTTATCCAAGGTGCTGAACCAAAAATGGTCCAGCTGCTAAGCTTTGCATTTCTGCTTTTCAAATAAAGATAGCAAGAGAACAAAGAAAAATTGATAATAGGAGTAAATTAGAAAGTTGCTTAAAAGTACATGCTCTATCAGAATAATGCCAAAAAATGTATGCTCTAATAAATTAGACCATGCATTATTTTGCTCTAGAAGGTGCCTTTAAACATTTTTAGAACTACTGTCATATAGTGTTCCAGATATGTACACACTACATACCTAGGTATCCTCTTCAATAAAAGATACAAAAAAAAAATAAAAAAAAATTGGAAAGTTGTTTTTTCTTTTATTGTAATTTCCATCTAAATTATGAAGGTAACATTTTGGATTTCATGTCTCTTTAAAGGGACATGAAACCCCAAAAAATTATTTCATGATTCAGATAGAGAATACAATTTTAAACAACTTTCCAATTTACTTCAATTATTTAATTTGCTTCCTTTTCTTGTTATCCTTTGCTGAAAGGTTTATCTAGGAAAGCTCAGGAACAGCAAAGAACCTAGGTTCTAGCTGGTGATTGGTTGCTGCATATATATACGGATTGTCACAAAACAAAGGAAAGTAATCTCAGATTTGCTGGAAAAGGCAAAAATTATATTATCTAAATATCTCAGAGATTTAAATGATTATTCCAATAAAAAAGTTTATCGTTGGCAAAGAAATTATAGTAATTTCCATTCAACCCCTTGAACAGGCAATCTTACTCGACAGGGCCCACGACACATCAGGGCAGACAAAACAAAAGGAAAAACAATACCCCCCCCCCCCTCATAGACAACAATGCAGGAGACAACCCAGTCCCATCTCCCAGATCAGGAGGACAACTTAAGAGTAATTAATTTAACCAAACACAATTTAACACAAGACCATATACAAGTATTAGCAAAGGGACTAAGTTTTTGTCCAACTAATAAACTCAATAAATTTGAATTAATAAAGGATGTTCATCTGTTCACTAGAAAATTATTATTAAAAAAATTCTATTTGAAAAAAATTATTTCATGATTCAGATAGAGAATACAATTTTAAACAACTTTCCAATTTACTTCAATTATTTAATTTGCTTCCTTTTCTTGTTATCCTTTGCTGAAAGGTTTATCTAGGAAAGCTCAGGAACAGCAAAGAACCTAGGTTCTAGCTGGTGATTGGTTGCTGCATATATTTACTGATTGTCACAAAACAAAGGAAAGTAATCTCAGATTTGCTGGAAAAGGCAAAAATTATATTATCTAAATATCTCAGAGATTTAAATGATTATTCCAATAAAAAAGTTTATCGTTGGCAAAGAAATTATAGTAATTTCCATTCAACCCCTTGAACAGGCAATCTTACTCGACAGGGCCCACGACACATCAGGGCAGACAAAACAAAAGGAAAAACAATCCCCCCCCCCCCCTCATAGACAACAATGCAGGAGACAACCCAGTCCCATCTCCCAGATCAGAAGGGCGACTTAAGAGTAATTAATTTAACCAAACACAATTTAACACAAGACCATATACAAGTATTAGCAAAGGGACTAAGTTTTTGTCCAACTAATAAACTCAATAAATTTGAATTAATAAAGGATGTTCATCTGTTCACTAGAAAATTATTATTAAAAAAATTCTATTTGAAAAAAATTATTTCATGATTCAGATAGAGAATACAATTTTAAACAACTTTCCAATTTACTTCAATTATTTAATTTGCTTCCTTTTCTTGTTATCCTTTGCTGAAAGGTTTATCTAGGAAAGCTCAGGAACAGCAAAGAACCTAGGTTCTAGCTGGTGATTGGTTGCTGCATATATATACGGATTGTCACAAAACAAAGGAAAGTAATCTCAGATTTGCTGGAAAAGGCAAAAATTATATTATCTAAATATCTCAGAGATTTAAATGATTATTCCAATAAAAAAGTTTATCGTTGGCAAAGAAATTATAGTAATTTCCATTCAACCCCTTGAACAGGCAATCTTACTCGACAGGGCCCACGACACATCAGGGCAGACAAAACAAAAGGAAAAACAATACCCCCCCCCCCCCTCATAGACAACAATGCAGGAGACAACCCAGTCCCATCTCCCAGATCAGGAGGACAACTTAAGAGTAATTAATTTAACCAAACACAATTTAACACAAGACCATATACAAGTATTAGCAAAGGGACTAAGTTTTTGTCCAACTAATAAACTCAATAAATTTGAATTAATAAAGGATGTTCATCTGTTCACTAGAAAATTATTATTAAAAAAATTCTATTTGAAAAAAATTATTTCATGATTCAGATAGAGAATACAATTTTAAACAACTTTCCAATTTACTTCAATTATTTAATTTGCTTCCTTTTCTTGTTATCCTTTGCTGAAAGGTTTATCTAGGAAAGCTCAGGAACAGCAAAGAACCTAGGTTCTAGCTGGTGATTGGTTGCTGCATATATTTACTGATTGTCACAAAACAAAGGAAAGTAATCTCAGATTTGCTGGAAAAGGCAAAAATTATATTATCTAAATATCTCAGAGATTTAAATGATTATTCCAATAAAAAAGTTTATCGTTGGCAAAGAAATTATAGTAATTTCCATTCAACCCCTTGAACAGGCAATCTTACTCGACAGGGCCCACGACACATCAGGGCAGACAAAACAAAAGGAAAAACAATACCCCCCCCTCATAGACAACAATGCAGGAGACAACCCAGTCCCATCTCCCAGATCAGGAGGACAACTTAAGAGTAATTAATTTAACCAAACACAATTTAACACAAGACCATATACAAGTATTAGCAAAGGGACTAAGTTTTTGTCCAACTAATAAACTCAATAAATTTGAATTAATAAAGGATGTTCATCTGTTCACTAGAAAATTATTATTAAAAAAATTCTATTTGAAAAAAATTATTTCATGATTCAGATAGAGAATACAATTTTAAACAACTTTCCAATTTACTTCAATTATTTAATTTGCTTCCTTTTCTTGTTATCCTTTGCTTAAAGGTTTATCTAGGAAAGCTCAGGAACAGCAAAGAACCTAGGTTCTAGCTGGTGATTGGTTGCTGCATATATTTACTGATTGTCACAAAACAAAGGAAAGTAATCTCAGATTTGCTGGAAAAGGCAAAAATTATATTATCTAAATATCTCAGAGATTTAAATGATTATTCCAATAAAAAAGTTTATCGTTGGCAAAGAAATTATAGTAATTTCCATTCAACCCCTTGAACAGGCAATCTTACTCGACAGGGCCCACGACACATCAGGGCAGACAAAACAAAAGGAAAAACAATCCCCCCCCCCCCTCATAGACAACAATGCAGGAGACAACCCAGTCCCATCTCCCAGATCAGAAGGGCGACTTAAGAGTAATTAATTTAACCAAACACAATTGAACACAAGACCATATACAAGTATTAGCAAAGGGACTAAGTTTTTGTCCAACTAATAAACTCAATAAATTTGAATTAATAAAGGATGTTCATCTGTTCACTAGAAAATTATTATTAAAAAAATTCTATTTGAAAAAACAATTTGGAGATGATTGGACCATCCAAGATCAGAATACCCTTGAAGATTTAGAACAATTACTTGAAGAGAATAGGTCCCCAGAAACCCCTGATCTTAACTAGACACAAAAAATAACAACCAAATCTAAATTCTCTCCTCCTCTCTCCAGAGATCCAACCCTTCAATGAAGTAGTATGCCAAAAAATTGAGACCATGCCACAAAATCAACCAAAATATTACAATCAATGAACAAAAAGCTATAACTGAGATCCAATCATGGCAGGATACCATAGTGAAGCCATCGGATAAGGGAGGCAATGTTGTCTTGTAGACACCAAAATGTATCTAAATGAAGCACATATACAATTAAATAACCAAGAGTGTTATAAAAAAAATTATTAGAAAACCCTACTCAAATGTATTTGCAGAAATACAAAAAAATCATTAATGATGCCTTAAAAGATGAGATTATATCTAACTCTGAGAAAACATATTTAACTCAAAATTATCCCAAGGTTGTAACCTTATATTTCATTCCAAAAATTCATAAAAATCTGAAATGCCCTCTTGGCAGGCCGATAATCTCTGGTAATGAAAGTGTTACTGAAAAAGCCAGTAAATATGTTGATGCAAGACTCAGAGAATATCTTAACACTCTACCTTCTTATGTGAAGGATACTATGGAGGTCCTGCAAAAATTGGAGAATATACACCTTACACACAACTCAATTCTAGTAACAGCGGATGTTGAATCCTTATATACAAACATTAAACATCACTTAGAGGAAAAAGCTATCAAGTATTTTCTCAGTACAAACCAAACTGACAATGAACAACACAATCTCTTTATAATAAAGTTGCTACATTTTGTGCTGAATTCAAATTTCTTCACTTTCCAAGACCAATTCTACCTTCAAACCCAGGGGACAGCCATGGGCACAGCGTGCGCTCCCACCTATGCCAATTTATTCTTAGGCTGGTGGGAGGAACTGCAAGTATTCTCTCATGGCAATGATCACTTTACTAAGCATATACCGGTCTGGATAAGATATATCGATGACATTTTTTTCATCTGGGAAGGCCCAGAAAATGTATTGCTTGAATTCATAAAAGAATTGAACACAAACAATATCAATTTAACACTAATTTATGATTTCAGCTCTCATCAAATTAACTTTCTCGATCTTACTATCCATAAACAGTCTGATGGATCTATTGCAACATCTTTAGATAGGAAACCTACTGCTACTAATACACTCCTACATTCCACAAGTGCTCACTCATATAACACAATAAAGGCAATCCCAAAAGGAGAGTTCCTAAGATTAAGACGCAATTACACTAATGTTAGCACTTATAAAAATGAGTTAATTAAATTAATGTCTAGGCTAAGAGCCAGAGGTTACAGCAACATATCCTTAAAAAAAGCAACAAAATCATGCCTTAAAAATTAAACAAGAAAGTTTACTAACACCAAAGTTTAAGATCAATGACAACAAAATTAGGTTAATCACTACATACAATCCACAAATGTCTGAAGTCATTCAAATCATGAACAAAAAATGGCATATCTTATTACAAGACAAATTGTTAGCTAGCCAGATTGGTACAAGGATTGACATTGGATACAAGAGACCTAAAAACCTGAGAGATAATCTTGTAAAAAGCCATTATGTGCACTTTCCAAAATGTAATGTCTGCCCAAAAGTATGGAAAATTCAGGAAATTACAGACAAATATAAGTATAAACATAAGCTAACTACTCATTTCTCCTGCTCCACCACAGGTGTAGTGTATATTCTAAAATGTTCTTGCAACTTGTTTTACACAGGTATGACTACTAGGAAGATCAGTATCAGAATACAGGAACATTATCACAATATCTGCAATGCCCCAAAAGACATACAAGCTGGCAAAACTATTACAAGTGTAGCCAAGCACTTTAATTTACATCATAACTCAAAAGACAGCTCACTAAAATATGCTGTCATTCAAAAAGCAAATTTGGGCATTAGGGGCGGCAACATGGAACAAACTCTGTTACAAATGGAATGCAAATGGATTAATTTACTTAACACTATTAGACCTTTTGGTCTTAATGACTTTAATAACTACAATGTGTTCCTTTAAAAACACAATGGAAATCTGCAGATATTTCTGGTCTTAATTATTCTAATATCTTCTAATAATCTATATAGGATACTTCTAGTACTAATCCAATGGAAAGTATAACCAACAACTAATGCACAGTATACATAACTATGCACTCTCAGAAATGGGGATTAAACTTTAAAATGATTATAGTAATTTCACCTCACAATATGCACAAATTACACATAAAATTTAACAAAAGTTTTTTTAATTTTTCTTATCCCTGTTTTCTTTTGTCACCTCACCAGTCCAAATTTAGGTCCATACAGAGCCCATTAGTGACCTCTAGCAATGTTTTTTAACTCTAACACTGGCTGTCATACCAAATCACAGCACCCCCCCCCCTTTTCTTGTTTTACCATTGCTTCACAAAGCAACATCAATTCCACCTTTGTCACAACAGTACATAAATTAATTCTCACGACTTAGTTAATCCAGCCACTAGAACCACATAAACACCAATCTTAGGCAGAAAATTAAGTATATTTTTTCTAGAATATCTGTACTCTTGTTCTCCATATACATCCTAATCAGAGAGAACCCTATTTCATCCCCTAAATTATCAGGAATATGCACAAACCTCCTATATAGAAAACACTTAGCTAAGGACCTTGTTAAAACATTAGAAGTCCACTTTATTCAACACCCATAACCATAAGGATGACTGCACTAACTTCAATTAAAAAGTATATATATGCATACACCTTTAAAATCATTACGAAAAGGTTTGACTACGTTATTAACAAATAAGCTCTAGTAAAAAATATACGCCTTTAACTAATCGATCTAAGCTATTTATTAGCAACTACTTTATATACACATAATGCAGTGCTGTACTCTCAGCATGATCTTCTTTTACCTTATTACATAAAAAGCAATCGGCTAGATTACGAGTCTTGCGTTATGAGTAAAAAAGCAGCGTTAAGCCTCATAACGCTGCTTTTTTACTACCGCTGGTATTACGAGTCTTGCAGATTTAGGGGCACTGCACACTTTTTTGGCCTTACCGCAAATCAACTTACGCAAATTGCGTATAGTCTATTTTCAATGGGACTTCCATAGCCGGTATTACAAGCTTGTCCTGGGAGGCCAAAAACTGAGCGGTACAGCCTATCCCGTCAAGATTCATACCGCATTTTAAAGTCAGTAGTTATGAGTTTTACACTGCAAAGCTGTAGCATAAGACTCATAACTAAAGTGCTAAAAAGTACACTAACACCCATAAACTACCTATTAACCCCTAAACCGAGGCCCTCCCGCATCGCAAACACTAAAATAAAATTAATAACCCCTAATCTGCCGCTCCGGACATCACCGCCACTATAATAAACATATTAACCCCTAAACCGCCGTACTCCTGCCTCGCAAACATTAGTTAAATATTATTAACCCCTAATTGGCTGTCCCTAACATCGTCGCCACCTACCTACATTTATTAAGCCCTAATCGGCCGCCCCCAACGTCGCCGCCACTATACTAAATCTAAGTCTAACCCTAACCCTAACACCCCCTAACTTAAATAAAATTAAAATAAAACTTACTATTAATAACTAAATAATTCCTATTTAAAAATAAATACCTGTAAAATAAACCCTAAGCTAGCTACAATATAACTAATAGTTACATTGTAGCTAGCTTAGGGTTTATTTTTATTTTACAGGCAAGTTTGTATGTATTTTAACTAGGTAGAATAGTTACTAAATAGTTATTAACTATTTACTAACTACCTAGCTAAAATAAATACAAATTGACCTGTAAAATGAAACCTAACCTGTCTTACACTAACACCTAGCCTAACCCTACAATTAAATAAATTCCCTTAATTAAATACAATTAACTAAATTCAAAACAATTAGCTAAATTAAAACCCCCCCACACTAAATTACAGAAAATAAAAAACAAATTACAAGGTCTTTAAACTAATTACACCTAATCTAATAGCCCTATCAAAATAAAAAAAAGCCCACCCAAAATAAAAAAAAACCTAGCCTAAACTAAACTACCAATAGCCCTTAAAAGGGCCTTTTGCGGGGCATTGCCCCAAAGAAATCAGCTCTTTTACCTGTAAAAAAAATACAAACAACCCACCCAATAGTAAAACCCAACGCCCACACAACCAACCCCCAAATAAAGCCCTAACTAAAAAAAACTAAGCTCCCCATTGCCCTGAAAAGGGCATTTGGATGGGCATTGCCCTTAAAAGGGCATTTAGCTTTATTGCAGCCCAAACCCCTAATCTAAAAATAAAACCCACCCAATACACCCTTAAAAAATCCTAACACTAACCCCCGAAGATCCATTTACAGTTTTGAAGAGCCGACATCCATCCTCAACGAAGCCGGGAGAAGTGGTCCTCCAGACGAGCAGAAGTCTTCACCCAGACGGCATCTTCTATCTTCATCCTTCCGACGTGGAGCGGTTCCATCTTCAAGACATCCGGCGCGGAGCATCCTCTACAATCAACGGTTTCTTGCTGAATGAAGGTTCCTTTAAATGACGTCATGATGCAATCAGCCAATAGGATTGAGCTTGCATTCTATTGGCTGTTCCAATCAGCCAATAGAATGCGAGCTCAATCCTATTGGCTGATTGGATCAGCCAATAGGATTGAAGTTCAATCCTATTGGCTGATTGCATCAGCCAATAGGATTTTTTCAACCTTAATTCTGATTGGCTGATAGAATTCTATCAGCCAATCGGAATCTAAGGGACACCATCTTGGATGACATCACTTAAAGGTACCTTCATTCCAGAAGAAGACGTCGATTGAAGAGGATGCTCTGCGCCGGATGTCTTGAAGATGGAGCCGCTCCGCGTCGGAAGGATGAAGATAGAAGATGCCGTCTGGATGAAGACTTCTGCCCGTCTGGAGGACCACTTCTGCCGGCTTCGTTGAGGACATCTTGCCGCTTGGATGAAGACTTCTCCCGGTAAGTGAATCTTCGGGGGTTAGTGTTAGGATTTTTTAAGGGTGTATTGGGTGGGTTTTATTTTTAGGTTAGGGCTTTGGGCCACAAAAGAGCTAAATGCACTTTTATGGGCAATGCCCATCCAAATGCCCTTTTCAGGGCAATGGGGAGCTTAGGTTTTTTTAGTTAGGGTTTTATTTGGGGGGTTGGTTGTGTGGGTGGTGGGTTTTACTGTTGGGTGTTGTTTGTATTTTTTTTACAGGTATAAGAGCTGATTTCTTTGGGGCAATGCCCCGCAAAAGGCCCTTTTAAGGTCTATTGGTAGTTTAATTTAGGCTAGGTTTTTTTATTTTGGGTGGGCTTTTTTTATTTTGATAGGGCTATTAGATTAGGTGTAATTATATTAAAGATCTTTTAATTTGTTTTTTATTTTCTGTTATTTAGTGGGGGGGGTTTGCAATTTAGCTAATTTAATTTAATTTAGTTAATTGTATTTAATTTAGGTAATTTATTTAATTGTAGTGTAGTGTTAGGTGTTAGTGTAACTTAGGTTAGGTTTTATTTTACAGGTAAATGTGCATTTATTTTAGCTAGGTAGTTATTAAATAGTTAATAACTATTTAGTAACTATTCTACCTAGTTAAAATAAATACCAACTTGCCTGTAAAATAAAAATAAACCCTAAGCTAGCTACAATGTAACTATTAGTTATATTGTAGCTAGCTTAGGGTTTATTTTACAGCTAAGTATTTAGTTTTAAATAGGAATTATTTAGGTAATGATAGTAATTTGTATTTAGATTTATTTAAATTATATTTAAGTTAGGGGGTGTTAGGGTTAGACTTAGATTTAGGAGTTAATAAATATAATATAGTGGCGGCGACGTTGGGGGCGGCAGATTAGGAGTTAATAAATATAGGTAGGTGGCGGCATTGTTAGGGGCGGCAGATTAGGGGTTAATAATATTTAAGTAGAGTAAACGGCAAACGCAGCCTGTCGATCCCCCACAAACCGGAAGTCTGTTCCCAGAGAGCAAGCCGCTATGCAATGCGGTTTGAAAAAAAGTCCCAAAGTCAAAAACAACTAAAGCACGGAGAGCCGTAGCCGGGAGGGCCGGGATCAGGAAGCCAAAATATAATGAACAGAGAAAAAATGGCAGGCTCTCAAATCCAAATATTAAAAAATCAAAATTTATTGGACAACTTTAGAAAGTACACAGACATGGCAGTAAAAGCTAGAGCAAAGAATCTTACATGTTTCGCGCCCCCTACAGGCACTTAATCATAGATGAGGTACTCTGTGAGAAACCTCAACTATTTATGCTGTGAGTAACATAGATTAACTATTTCCTTGCCTCACAGACACAAATAGAAAAAGGCTAAAAACAGAATGCTGAAGCAGTTAGATACAATGGTAGAATCTCAGTAGGCTAGATTTCTAATATAGTAGAAAAGAACAGACAGTGCAGGAGATAACAGACAAGTTATGCATGATAATGACACTGAAAAAATGTGATATTGCATTTTGTATAGTAATATCCTAGAGAAGTTAACAAAAGTTAGTACTAAAATAACATCATATCACTATTTCAGAATGAAAAATTCTCTATGTACATAAAAAATATATGTATAATGTACATAGAAAAATTTCTTGTAAAAATTTCTTATAAATGTACATAAAGTTACATGAAAGATATATACATAAAATTATAATTATTCATTTAACCATAATTTTAAGTTTTAAACTTTACATTGGAAACAGCAGAATACAAATAGGGCACTAAGGAGAAAAATCAAATATTTCATATAGAAACAAGTGGATACAAATAGATACATACATGTCAGGGCATGGATAGAGAAGGTGCATAGATAGATAGAAAAAATATATAGAAAAAATATAATAGAAAAATAAATTAAAGTAAAAATTAAACGACAGTTTAATTATCAATGAAATAATCTATATCACATTCCCTATTCATGCCCTGTGGGGCAAGAGTCTTAAGTTTGAGGATCCAATAAAGTTCCTTCTTTTCCAAAATTTTAGCCCTATTCCCTCCTCTAATGGGGACCACAGCCATATCTATAATCTGGACTGAGAGACTGGCCTTATATGTTAGATGAAAATTATTAAAATTATTGGCAACTGCGGAATCCTTATTATAATTTTTGACATCCCTAACATGTTCGCTATACCTGGTCCTGAGCATCCTCGTCGTTTTTCCCACATACTGACAATTACAGAGGTCACATGTCAAAAGATAAACCACAAACTGCGAGCCACAGTTAGCATAAAACTTTATCTCATAAGTATCACCTGTGATTTGACTAACAAAATGTTGGCCTAATTTAACATTGGGACATGTATAACAAATAGTGTGTCCACATCTAAAAGTGCCCAATTTGTTTAGCCAAGTTCCTCTTTGTTTTTGTGAGTTACCTGTAATCTGACTAGGGGATAAAATTTGTGACAGTGTCCTGGATTTTTTAGGGACAAATTTGCATTTGCCTATAACAGAGTTAAGACTCTCATCTGCCCTTAATATGTGAAGATGTTTTTTCAAAACCCCTACAATTTCATCATATTGTTGGCTGTATTCCGTGGAAAAAACAACCGAGTCAGCAAAATCTCTGTTGTTTTCAGACATGTTTTTTGACATGTTTTTAGGGGGTAATATTTTATGATCTCTAATTTCTGCTTGACACCTCTCAAGGACATCATTTTTATATCCACGTTGAACAAGTCTGTCCCTAAGCTCACTTGCTTGTTTGTCATAAACATTGTCACTCTGAGTGTTTCTTCTAACACGAAGAAATTGAGACTTAGGGATAGACTTGATAAGGTGTTGTGGGTGATGAGAGGTGGCATGCAAAATTGTATTGCCCGCCGTGTGTTTTTGTACTTTTTTACCACTGATAAGTATTTCCCGATTTACCCAGTCTTCTCCCAGTTTAACATTAAGCACGTAGTTTCCATATTTTTTCTATAACACAGACATGGCAGGGTTAGATACGGGAGGCTCAGACACAGATGAGGCTCTCAGTGCTTTAACATCAGAAACGGACAATGCCACTATTATTGATGCTCTGCAAAATGAGCAAACTGATACTAAATCTGACTTATTTGACATGAAAATTAAAATGAAATACTTTGATAAAATCTTTGCAAAGAATCAAGATGTACAAGAAACAGCAGACATCAAAAAGATTTTTAAAAAATTACAACATAATCAAAGTGTGGATCTAAGTTATATGTGGGATATAATAGCCTTTCAGAAATATTTGGATACAGAGCGAGTGCCAAGAGGACTTCGCATTAAGAAATACCCATCCTTTGAATTCGAGGATTCTGAGGATCAGGATGATTGGAACAAAGCACTAACTGAATGCTCGCTTAAACTCATTAACATATTAATACGAGTGAAAGGCAAGAAGAGGGAAAAATTAAAACCAACCATTCTCCAGATTAAGGAGGAACTAAAGAGCCATAAGAAAGATGATGTTTATTCTAAATATAAACAGAATATGGATGAAAATATGAAAAAATTGGATGATGAGCAGGCAGCAAGAAAAAGCAATAAATTCCTCAGAGATAAAGAGGACTATGAGGAGGGTAGAGTGTATGATTGGGCAACGATCAGACAACAAAGAAGGAAATTTGGCTTTAGAAAAAATCATAAAAGATCTGAACAAAACGAAAGTCAAGAGCAACAAATGGCTAATGAGAACAAAGCCAAAAGTAATGGAAGTGATGTGCCGAAGTCGATTTTAAAGAATAAGCGTAAACAAGAAAAAAGAGTAATCTTCAGTACTGATGATGGCAATTCCTCAGACTCAGAAGCTACTTCCAAAACCCCAGGGGGGTCTACCTTCACTTCTTCCCTATCCTCACTCTCCTCTATTTCTCCTATTTCTACTCCTTCTTCGTCTCCACCTGCTTCTCCCTCCCCTTCTTCTGTTTCTTTTTTAGGAGAACCAACGCTGGAGGATCAGCTGCAGGACATCCGTCCAAAAACAAGAAGAACATTGCAAAAAGAAAGAGAAGAAGAAGGAGATGGAAAAATAAAAGGAGGAAAAAAGAACAAGAAAAAGAAGGGACATTGATTGAATATCCTGAAAACTCTGAAAGTTTTGAAATTTCAGATAATCTAGAAGTTTCTGACAACAGGGACATTGATGATAAGGTCACTGATAAAAATATTGTTAATATCTCTGATTATGTTCTTACTAAAGAAGAAATTAGAGTATTATCTAAAGGCTTAGGCTTTGCTCCAACAAGAAAGTTTTCTTGTTTTAATACTCTCTTAGATATTAACAAATTTGTGAGAAAGTTATCGTTAAAAAAATATTTCTCAACTATGAGTGAAAATACTGATATGTCAGATTCTTCCAGGTCTTCATATGTGAAGGAGAATTTGGAGGTTACACCTCATCTTACATTTGCAGATGCATGTGCCATCAGTGATCTAGAGAGTTTACTCAGTGAGGGCTCTATGACATCTATGTCCACATCTGCACTCACACCTGCACCTAAAAAACATAGGTCCGACTTTTATCCTGTTCACTTTAGAGGCCCTATGATAAATGCTTTCCAAGAATCCGTTCAAAAAGATATTTTTGAATTGGAACAAAGAGTAAGGGACACTGCTGCCCCCCTAATCTTACTTTTAAAGAACGCCAGGCTCTTGACAAACTGGCCAAAAACAAAGATATCGTAATTCGAAATTCGGATAAGGGGGGCAGCATTGTCATAATGAATAAACAGCTCTATATGGATGAGGCTTATAGACAATTGTCTGACACTAAAATTTACAGAAAATTGGATCACAATCCCACTAAGTTATTTCAAACTAAACTCATGAAAATAGTCGAAGAAGGCATAAGTTTAGGTCTCTTCAAAAACTCTGATATTGACATATTGGTACCTAAGCATCCGATTTGCCCAATATTTCATCATGTTCCAAAAATTCACAAGAATGAGAGGTGTTCCCCGGGTAGGCCTATTGTGGCCGGTATTGGCTCACTTTTTGAACCTATGGCAGAGTGGATTGACACTATCTTACAGCCATTGGCAATATCACAGTTGTCATACCTCCGGGACACCTCTCATCTCTTGATGACCCTCAACAAAATTGACTGGCAACCTGGTTTTTCATGGGTAACAATGGATATTGTGTCATTGTATACATCTATTCAACAAACACTAGGTATACAAGCTGTTGCTTTTTTTCTTAAAAAGGAATCCCAATATTCCACTGAACTCATTGAGTATATTTGCAGTGTTTTGAATTTTCTTTTGTCACATAATTATTTTCTTTTTAATGAAGAATTCTTTCTTCAAATCTGTGGCACCGCCATGGGCGCAAAATTTGCGCCTTCATTTGCAAATATTTTTGTTGCATGGTGGGAGTTAACCTACATCTATACCTCAATGAATCCATGGCAGAACAGAATTGTGTTGCTAGTTCGCTATATAGATGACCTGCTCTTGATAGTGGGACACCCTGTGAATGACAATGAATTTCAAGATTTTTTAACATTTTGTAATCATAATGATTTGGGACTCTCGTTCACAGGGTCTTTCAGTGAGAGGCAGGTCAACTATTTGGACTTGAATATCAGTATTAAGAACATGCAAATAATTACTAAAACTTACCGTAAACCAACGGCGGGCAATACAATTTTGCATGCCACCTCTCATCACCCACAACACCTTATCAAGTCTATCCCTAAGTCTCAATTTCTTCGTGTTAGAAGAAACACTCAGAGTGACAATGTTTATGACAAACAAGCAAGTGAGCTTAGGGACAGACTTGTTCAACGTGGATATAAAAATGATGTCCTTGAGAGGTGTCAAGCAGAAATTAGAGATGATAAAATATTACCCCCTAAAAACATGTCAAAAAACATGTCTGAAAACAACAGAGATTTTGCTGACTCGGTTGTTTTTTCCACGGAATACAGCCAACAATATGATGAAATTGTAGGGGTTTTGAAAAAACATCTTCACATATTAAGGGCAGATGAGAGTCTTAACTCTGTTATAGGCAAATGCAAATTTGTCCCTAAAAAATCCAGGACACTGTCACAAATTTTATCCCCTAGTCAGATTACAGGTAACTCACAAAAACAAAGAGGAACTTGGCTAAACAAATTGGGCACTTTTAGATGTGGACACACTATTTGTTATACATGTCCCAATGTTAAATTAGGCTAACATTTTGTTAGTCAAATCACAGGTGATACTTATGAGATAAAGTTTTATGCTAACTGTGGCTCGCAGTTTGTGGTTTATCTTTTGACATGTGACCTCTGTAATTGTCAGTATGTGGGAAAAACGACGAGGATGCTCAGAACCAGGTATAGCGAACATGTTAGGGATGTCAAAAATTATAATAAGGATTCCGCAGTTGCCAATAATTTTAATAATTTTCATCTAACATATAAGGCCAGTCTCTCAGTCCAGATTATAGATATGGCTGTGGTCCCCATTAGAGGAGGGAATAGGGCTAAAATTTTGGAAAAGAAGGAACTTTATTGGATCCTCAAACTTAAGACTCTTGCCCCACAGGGCATGAATAGGGAATGTGATATAGATTATTTCATTGATAATTAAACTGTCGTTTAATTTTTACTTTAATTTATTTTTCTATTATATTTTTTCTATATATTTTTTCTATCTATCTATGCACCTTCTCTATCCATGCCCTGACATGTATGCATCTATTTGTATCCACCTGTTTCTATATGAAATATTTGATTTTTCTCCTTAGTGCCCTATTTGTATTCTGCTGTTTCCAATGTAAAGTTTAAAACTTAAAATTATGGTTAAATGAATAATTATAATTTTATGTATATATCTTTCATGTAACTTTATGTACATTTATAAGAAAGTTTTACAAGAAATTTTTCTATGTACATTATACATATATTTTTTATGTACATAGATAATTTTTCATTCTGAAATTGTGATATGATGCTATTTTAGTACTAACTTTTGTTAACTTCTCTAGGATATTACTATACAAAATGCAATATCACATTTTTTCAGTGTCATTATCATGCATAACTTGTCTGTTATCTCCTGCACTGTCTGTTCTTTTCTACTATATTAGAAATCTAGCCTACTGAGATTCTACCATTGTATCTAACTGCTTCAGCATTCTGTTTTTAGCCTTTTTCTATTTGTGTCTGTGAGGCAAGGAAATAGTTAATCTATGTTACTCACAGCATAAATAGATGAGGTTTCTCACAGAGTACCTCATCTATGATTAAGTGCCTGTAGGGGGCGCGAAACATGTAAGATTCTTTGCTCTAGCTTTTACTGCCATGTCTGTGTACTTTCTAAAGTTGTCCAATAAATTTAGATTTTTTAATATTTGGATTTGAGAGCCTGCCATTTTTTCTCTGTTAATAATATTTAACTAGTGTTTGCGATGCGGGAGTGCGGCGGTTTAGGGGTTAATATGTTTATTATAGTGGCAGCGACGTTGGGGCGGCAGATTAGGGGTTAATAACATTATGTAGGTGTCGGCGATGTTGTGGGCAGCAGATTAGGGTTTAATAAATATAATGTAGGTGTCGGCGATGTTGGGGGCAGCAGATCAGGGGTTAATAAGTATAATGTAGGTGGTGATATCCGGAGCGGCAGATTAAGGGTTAATAAGTATAATGTAAGTGTTGGCGATGTTGGGGGTGGCAGATTAGGGGGTTAATAAGTGTTAAATTAGGGGTGTTTAGACTTGGGGTTCATGTTAGGGTGTTAGGTGTAAACATAAAATATGTTTCCCCATAGGAATCAATGGGGCTGCGGTACTGAGCTTTACGCTGCTTTTTTGCAGGTGTTAGACTTTTTTTCAGCCGGCTCTCCCCATTGATGTCTATGGGGAAATCATGCACGAGCACGTACAACCAGCTCACCGCTGACTTAAGCAGCGCTGGTATTGGAGTGCGGTATGGAGCACAATTTTGCTCTACGTTCACTTCTTGCCTAATAACGCCGGGTTTCTGAAAACCTGTAATACCAGCGCTGTAGGTAGGTGAGCGGTGAGAATAACGTGCAAGTTAACACCGCACCCCTCATAACGCAAAACTCGTAATCTGGCCGAATATTTTTTAAGCTATTTATTAGCAACTACATGCACACAATGTAGTGCTGTACTCTCAGCATGATCTACTTTTACCTCATTACATAAAAAGCAATATTTTTTTGCATGATCCCCGAAACGATGTGTGCCCAAACCTCCAACTCTGTATCCTATATGGCGCACACAGAGTTAAGTTCTTTTTACTTCAATCAACTGATCTGTGACAGCTCAATGTACCAATAGCATGATCTACTTTTACCTCATTACATAAAAAGCATTATTTTTTTACATGAACCCCTAAACGATGTGTGCACAAACCTCCAACTCTGTATTCTATACGGCGCACACAGAGTTAAATTGTTTTCATTCAATTAACTGATCTGAATTGACAGCTCAATGTACCAATAATATAATCAGCATGATCTACTTTTAACTTATTACATAAAAAGCATTTTTTTAGCTATCTATTAGCAACTACAGTATATACACATAATGCAGTGCTGTACTCTCAGCATGATCTACTATTACCTCATTACATAAAAAGCAATATTTTTTTGCATGTACCCCGACATGGGCTATCAATATTTATGCCTTTTATAATAATACGCAGTCATTACTTTTAGTTATTAGCTTTCGAGAAAGAACACAGAAAATCTACACATTTCCTTACAAATTCCAATCAAATTAAAATCCTATGTAACACAATTTGTCGATGTGTGCACAAACCTCTAACTCTGTATCCTATACGGTGCACACAGAGTTAAGTTGTTTTCATTCAATTAACAGATCTGTATTTACAGCTCAATGTACCAACAGCTTACATTTCTGCTCCACGCAATGGACCAATCTGAAGCACGGTAGGAGGGTTTAGTAACCCCATAATAGCTTGAATCAAATGGCGCGCTGGACCCCTCTGAGGAAGCGTATAAGTGAAACGCGACCGCGTCAGGGGCTTCGTGTTTATTTTAACTGCACTCTGTTAATTTCAGACTATCTACTAATTGATATTTTTATTTGTTGTTGTAACATTTTTTGTAACATTTGGGACATATTGTGGGAAGGATGGGGAAGGTATATATAGCATATTTAGTGTAAAAAAAGTGGCTTATCTACCCTAATATAGGGCAATACAACAGGACATAGTTCCTAAATAGAGGCTCTTACATTTACCTAATATCGTTGATTTTTCCCCTCGTCCACATATGTGATAGACAACCTAAAATCAGCAACATTAAAATACTTTATACAAGTCACAGTTACAGAGTTGTGTTTTTAACAATTTTTCTGGCATGCTAGATACAACTTCTATTTCTGCTGCCTTTTTAAAGGGCCACTAAACCCAAAATATTTCTTTCATGAGAATAGAAATTTAAACATTACAATTTACTTCTATTATTTATTTTGCTTCATTTTTTAGATATCCTTAGTTGAAGAAAAAGCAATGCACATGGTGAGCCAATCACACGAGGCTTCTATGTGCAGCAACCAATCAGCAGCTGCTGAGCATATCTAGATATGCTTTTCAGCAAAGAATATGAAGAGAATAAAACAAATTAGATAATATAAGTAAATTAGAAAGATGTTTAAAATTGCATTCTCTTTCTAAATCATGAAAGAAAAAATGTGGGTGTCATGTCCCTTTAACTACAACTAGTAAAAGTCAAATTTTAAGTGGAAAAATATATACTTTATGTGTAGAAAGAGCATACTTGTCCCTATTCTCTTAATAGGGGTTTTTCCTTGATATACTGATTGTCATTGGCTCACCCATTTGTTTAGTCAGCAACCAGTAGTGCATTGCTACTCATTCAACAAAGCATACAGAGAGAACAAAGAAAATTTAATAATAGTAGTAAATTAGAAAATTACTTAAAATTGCATGCTCTATCTGAATCATGAAAGAAAACAATTGGGTTTCATATCCATTTAAGTCTTAACAATATGATCAATATCTATAACAGACTGTTGGTTAGAACGTGTGTTTAGCCATGTTATTCTATTTTGTTTACTTTGTATTGATTAAATTCCTCATATTTATACTATACTGGAATAGTATTTTTAGATCTTCTATCCTATAACTATTTCCTGCCTCAAAATTATAACTCCTATTGGTTGCTAGAGCTAGAGGCCTTAGTAACTGGTTTTCAAATTCAACTATATTGTCAACAAATCATTTTCATTTCTAATGTTAGCATTTTCTTTGTTGTACATGAAGGATCTTTGATTGTTGGCATCTTGTTCTTTGCTATTGTTGGCATCTTGTTCTTTGCTGGGAGACCAATGGCTTGTGTTTGAAAGATCCATCATGTGAAAGTTTCATAACTACACTGAATACTTGTTTTTGTTTGTAAGGTACTGAACTGATGAATATCTTGTATTTCTACAAATTCTTTTAAAAATATATATATATATGTTGCGGGTAAAGTTAGATATCGGGTAATCCTATGATTACCCAAGTAAAACTGATATTACCCAGCAGCTGTGGGTAAAGCCTGATGTAAGATCATACATCAGGGCTTTACCCAGGTAACCCTAGGGTAATCCTAGGATTACCCAAACTCTTCTGGATAAAGCTAATGCTTGCACTATAATTACCCCATCTTTTTTTGCCTCCGCCTGGGGGTTCAAGGGGGCAAAGCTCCCTTGTAAATCTCATTCCCCAAAGTTAATTTAGGGTGGATGCCAGAGGATCGACGGGGCGCCCCCCTTGAATCCCCCCAGGCAGAGGCAAAAATAAATAAATAGTGTAGATGGGGGAATTACAGTGCACCGTATATACCTGTATGTGCAGTTAGAGATTAGGTTCTGTAGATGTTATGGGCACTGTGATCAGCTGAGCGCTGTGATTAACTTTAAGCAGGTAGCTTTATCCAGAGGCGTTTAAGCAGGTAGCTTTATCCAGAGGCGTTTAAGCAGGTAGCTTTATCCAGAAGCATTTGGGTAATCCTAGGATTAACAGGGTAAAGTCCGTTGTATGATCTTATATCAGGCTTTACCCACAGCCGCTGAGGTAATGTCAGTTTTACCCAGTTAATCCTAGGATTACCCGGATATCTGACTTTACCTGTAACATATATATATATATATATATATATATATATATATATATATATATATATATATATATATATATGTATATATAAATATATATACACTGTATATATATATATATATATATACAGTATATATAGCTGTAGAAAACGAATCCTTCCTCCAGGGTCAGCCACCTGGGTGCAGCAACGCTATCATGCAACAGGAACAAAAATGATGCACTCTCAGCATTTTCATACCACAGTGTCAACTTTATTGAATTACGTTTCAGAGACAAGTTGTCTCTTTCATCAGATCAAATGTGATTAACATTCACCCACAATCCAGAGGAGCAGTTCACTCAAAAAGGAGGTCAGTGAGCTGGGACATAGAGATCTCTCAGTTTGCATCTATAAGCACATTGGAGTGCCACCTCACTTGCGAGTACAACGGCATTGCTTTATTTATACATCGAGTTGGGCTGATGACTTTGCGGCTCTAGGAAGCGCCTTCTTTCTTTTTATGTATTTTCAGAGTGGAGGTTGATTTGTTTCGTTATTGGAAGAGCTGCTGGTATTTATGAATATACTTATATGGACGATTAAGGACATTTGAGAATTGAATCATTGTGGACCTTTTGGTTCTTATTCTCCTTTTTAGGAATAGAGTGCACCCCCTATTGTCTAAGTTTAGTTCACTTAGAGGTTTGTTTTACTTATTAATTTCATGACTACCACACCAGATATAACTCTATCTTGTGTACTATCAGTGCAAAGGTGTACCCTTGTATCTGACTTTCTGTAAAGGATCGGGGCTTTCGGTATAAAATACTGAAGCAGCTGGAAGATACACTGACGGTTGGTGTTGTCTTTTTGAACAAGATGTTTTCAGTTTCTATTTTCATTGATATTAAAGATTAAGATATTCCTGACCCTTTCTGTTCTGCTCTGTCAACATGCAAAACACTGCTGACAAAATGGCTTCTCCCATCACTCCATTTTTTTAAAAAATAACAATTACCGTCAGGGGACAGTAAAGTCAAAATTAAACTTTCATGATTCGGATAGAGCATAAAATTTTAAAAAACTTTCAAATTTACTTCTGTTATCAAATTTGCTTCGTTCTCTTGGTATCTTTTATTGAAAAGTAAAACTAGGTAGGCTTATAAGAGATCAGGAGTGTGCACATGTCTTTAGTACTCTATGGCCCCGTTCGAGTAGCGCTCAGAGCCAGTGCCGGCACATATGCTTTGTTGATGATGTTGCGCTGTGGATACGTCACCAGTCAGGGAGCTTAGACAAAATGCTCCCATCGCAACATCTCACTTCACCACGCATTTACACAATAGTACGCATGCGCAAAGGGATCTACATAGTACAGTAATTGCGACGATCCTATTTGCATGCAAATAAAAGTTATCAAAGTAAGTAAAGCATTACTATTGTGAAATAAACACACAAATCTTCAGTTCTGGATTTTTAAATACACTTCAATTATCCAACACAGGTTTTAATCAATATCCGCTATATATAAACACAGGGGTTATTCACTATGGCATAATTGATCAAGTTGATCTGTAATTGATCTAGCCCTATCTTTAAAATCATTACTTCCATCAATTCATGTAAATACAATTAATATTTTTTTTTGTTAACCCTTTTTTTGTTTTTATTCAATGAAAGGTTAATTATGCACAATTGTTAAGGGAATATCGAAATGTAGGTAAAATTATTGATCTTGTGAAAAAAAAAAAATCTGGCCTCTATTTCTCAATTCCGTTTACAATTCACCTTAATAGGACATAAAACCCCAAATTTTTCTTTCCTGATTTAGAAAGAACATGCAATTTTAAACTACTTTCTAATTTACTTCTATTATCTAATTAGCTTCATTCTCTTTATATTATTTGCTGAAAAACATATCTAGAGAGGCTCAGTAGCTGCTGGTTGGTGGCTGCACATAGATGCATCAGGTAATCGGCTCACCCCTGTGCATTGCTATTTCTTCAACAAAGGATATCTGAATAATTAACCTCTTAACAACTCATGTCGTACAGGGTACGTCTTACGCAAACTGGTCTTTAAAGACCAGCGACGTACCCTGTACGGCGTAGGTATTTAAAGCGGCTGGAAGCGATCCTGATCGCTTCTAGACGCTTTCAAGGTATTTCCGTGATGCCTCGATATTGAGGCATCATGGCAATACCTTTTCTGGCACACCGATGCAGAGAGGGCCAAAGCCATATATGTCTGCTATTTCTGAACCAAGGGGATCCCAGAGAATCATTTACAACCATTTATGCCATAATTGCACAAGTTGTTTGTAAATAATTTCAGTGACAAACCTAAAGTTTGTGAAAAAATTTGTGAAAAAGTGAACGATTTTTTTGATTTGATCGCATTTTGCAGTGAAATAGTGTCATGAAATATACCAAAATGGGCCTAGATCAATACTTTGGGATGTCTTCTAAAAAAAAATATATACATGTCAAGGGATATTCAGGGATTCCTGAAAGATATCAGTGTTCCAATATAACTACTACTAGCGCTAATTTTGAAAAAAAGTGGTTTGGAAATAGCAAAGTGCTACTTGTACTTATTGCCCTATAACTTGCAAAAAAAGCAAAGAACATGTAAACATTGGGTATTTCTAAACTCAGGACAAAATTTAGAAACTATTTAGTTTTTTGGTGGTTGTAGATGTGTAATAGATTTTGGGGGGTCAAAGTTATAATAAGTGTGTTTTTTTCCATTTTTTCTTTATATTTTCTAAAAGATTTTTTATAGTAAATTATAAGATATGATGAAAATAATGGTATCTTTAGAAAGTCCATTTAATGGCGAGAAAAACGTTATATAATATGTGTGGGTACAGTAAATGAGTAAGAAGAAAATTACAGCTAAACACAAACACCGCAGAAATGTAAAAATAGCCCTGGTCCTTAAAGGGACACTGAACCCAAAAATTTTTTGGGGTGGGGGAAGGAAGAGAGCTGTTTAGGAGGGATCAGGGGTTGGGATGTGTCAGGTGGGAGGCTGATCTCTACACTAAAGCTAAAATTAACCCTGCAATCTCCCTACAAGCTACCTAATTAGCCCCTTCACTGCTAGCCATAATACACGTGTGATGCGCAGCGGCATTTAGCGGCCTTGCAATTACCAAAAAGCAACTCCAAAGCCATATATGTCTGCTATTTCTGAATAAAGGGGATCCCAGAGAAGCATTTACAACCATGTGTCATAATTGCACAAGCTGTTTGTAAATAATTTCAGTGAGAAACCTAAAATAGTGAAAAATTTTAATAAGTTTTTTAATTTGATCGCATTTGGCGTTGAAATGGTGGCATGAAATATACCAAGATGGGCCTACTTGTCGTTGTCTACTACACTACACTAAAGCTAAAATTAAATTAACCCTAGAAGCTCCCTACATGCTCCCTAATTAACCCCTTCACTGCTGGGCATAATACACGTGTGGTGCGCAGCGGCACTCAGCGGCCTTCTAATTACCAAAAAGCAACGCCAAAGTCATATATGTCTGATATTTCTGAACAAAGGGGATCCCAGAGAAGCATTTACAACCATTTATGCCATAATTGCACAAGTTGTTTGTAAATAATTTCAGTGACAAACCTAAAGTTTGTGAAAAAATTTGTGAAAAAGTGAACGATTTTTTTTATTTGATCGCATTTGGCAGTGAAATGGTGGCATGAAATATACCAAAATGGGCCTAGATCAATACTTTGGGATGTCTTCTAAAAATATATATCTATATATATACACGTCAAGGAATATTCAGGAATTCCTGAAAGATATCAGTGTTCCAATATAATTAGCGCTAATTTTGAAAAAAAGTGGTTTGGAAATAGCATAGTGCTACTTGTACTTATTGCCCTATAACTTGCAAAAAAAGCAAAGAACATGTAAACATTGGGTATTTCTAAACTTTGGACAAAATTTAGAAACTATTTTGTTTTTTTGGTGGTTGTAGATGTGTAATAGATTTTGGGGGGGTCAAAGTTAGAGAAAGTGTGTTTTTTTCAATTTTTTCCTCATATTTTATAAAAAAAAAAATTATAGTAAATTATAAGATATGATGAAAATAATGGTATCTTTAGAAAGTCCATTTAATGGCGAGAAAAACATTATATAATATGTGTGGGTACAGTAAATGAGTAAGAAGAAAATTACAGCTAAACACAAACACAGCAGAAATGTAAAAATAGCCCTGGTCCTTAAAGGGACACTGAACTAAAAAAATTTCTTTCGTGATTCAGATAGAGCATGCAATTTTATTTTTTGTTGTGAATAGACCTGTAAAGAGAACCAAAGGTTTCAATTGGAGTCTAAAGGTTTTTTTATTTTTTTTTTATAGGATTTGCTTTAATGATTTCCTTTAAGACTGCAATCACCAAGACAACAACTAATACATAATACCATTATTAAACCTCTTTTTAATGCATTACTAATTAAAATCATCTCTCTCCCTATCAGCTACCTATCACCTTTTCAGGAACCCTAAGACAGGTATTTATAGTAGCGGAGAGGAGACCACAGCATCAGGCAGTAGGAGCATCTAGTTAAAGATAATGGCTACACGCAGCAAAACAGCAGCAGTTATTGCTATAATTAGGACTCTTCAATCGTTAGATTCAGAATCTGAAGACGAAGACTGTGGCAAACCTAGCCACTTCTGGACTATAACGTAAGAAAGGTTGTCTGTGACAGACCCTTCGGTCAGGACTGAAAGTGTTAACTTTATTTTCTAACCACAAGTGGCTGGCTCCAGCTACAATCTAATTAATGCTTAGCATTCTATTGTTTGATCACCCCCAGAGAGAAACGCCTAAGTGATAAGGAGAGTCAAGAGTGTCCTGTGGTTGAAGTGTTTAAGTAATATAATCCTATTGTATCATGTCAAGGGCGCTTCTCCCTTTTATCTAATGTACAACATTCTTTCAACCCCCATCTGGGGGGGGGGTCAAAAACCTGTATAAATCTGTATGCTGCCTTCAAATAAAGTGTTATTCTGTTTAAAACCTGAAAACTGGCTGGGTTGTGAACTGCTGATTCCCTATGCAGGACATTGTTCCCTGGTGTTAACCCTTGGTATCCGGTTGGTACCGTTACAATTGGTGGCAAGCGACGGAATGAACCTTATCGCCCAGAAGAGCAACTACACAAGCCAGTAACCTCAGGAAGAGGGGGATTACTACAATACTGACTAAGATGGAAGGAGTACCAGGGACCGAAGTGAATGGAGATGGATTATTCTAAGCTAAAGAGACAAACGTTAAAGGAACTGCTAGAAGCCAGGGGAAAGATAGGCAGCAGCAAACCCAAGGCTATATTAATTGCTGAGCTGATGGAGGGAGACAGAGCTCGCAGCGCTACGCCTCCAGCAGCCATGGAGGAGACCCTATACCAGAGGGAAATGAGGACCAGGCTGGAATTTTTACCCCAACCTGTACCACGGGATATGCTATCCGTGGTAATGGCAGATGTGCAGGAGTACGTGATGGCACACAGTCCGTGGAATGCATCCTCCCGAGCAGAATCCATTTTGGACGCACTCAGCAACCCAGTAAGACCCAAAATCCCATACCATGCATTTAAAATGTTTTGTGAGGAGAAGGATGAGATTGATGGGTATTTACAGGATTTTGAGAGACTGTGCGAGTTACATGATTTGGAGCAGTCCGTATGGGTGCCGGTGCTAGCAGGCAAGCTAGCCGGTAGGGCAGCGGAAGCGTATCGCGCTGTACCCAGGGAGGACAGCAAGGATTACGCTAAAGTGAAGAGAGCGATCTTGGAAAGATATGCCATTACCTCAGAGGCATACCGGCGCAAGTTTAGAGGCCTGCGCAAGCCAGAAAGAGATTCCCATGCAGAGTGGGCCCACAAGCTGGATCAAGCATCTCAGGGGTGGATACAGGCCAGCCAAGCTACCACCATGGAAGAATTGCGACAACTGATGCTGTTGGAGCAATTCTTTAACGGCTTGTCCCCAGAAGCCCAAGAATGGGTGAGAGATCGAAAACCCCTCACCTTAACCGAAGCAGCCAGATTAGCAGACCAGCATTTTGATGCCAGGAGGCACCATGGACTACAGCCTAACAACGGACGGGCTAATATACAATGCCACACCTGCAAGCAGTGGGGACATATGGCACGTGAGTGCACCCAAAATCGGAGCAGACAAGCTTGGAACCAGGTCAGACAGAACCTGGCCCCAAGGGCGGCTGCTCACCATTACCAAACGGAGCCAGCCGCTCATGAGGTGTTGAGCACCCAAGCCGAGGAACCCCTGGGAATTCTGCATGAGGTGATGTCGGTCCAGGGACTTCGGGATTCGGGAGCTACTTTAACCCTGATAGCTCCCCATTTGGTGCCGGATACAGCACCCACTGGCGGATCCGTGGCAGTACGAGGGGCAGGGGGAGCAGTATACCGATTGCCCACTGCTAGAGTGGAGTACAGACCCCCAGTCACCCCAGCAGCTGCCAGTTACCAACCCCCGGCGCACCGCTATACCACACGGCCTCCGGCCACGAACTACCCTCAGAGAGCCCGGTTCAATTCGCGGGGCTACTCACAACCTATTCGGTGCTTTGGATGTAAGCAACTAGGGCACAAAAGACCAGAGTGTCCCCTAAATGCAGCGAATCAAGCACAGTCCTGGAGAAGACCCGCTGGCGGAATCCCACATAATCCTCAGCCTGTGGCCCGCTACGTAGAGGCGCCAGAATGCTGGGGCAGCCTACATGAAGCAGACCCCGTGCAAGCTGCCCACCGGAATAACCGGCAACGGGTTAAAGTGAATGGGAAGGAGGTCAGTTGTCTACGGGATACTGGTGCTACCATGACCTTGCTTCAAGAGAACTTGGTGCCTGAGAAACAGCACACTGGAGACACTGTGGCTGTGAGGGTAGCAGGGGGCACTGTGTTCCGCCTACCTGTTGCCAGGGTACATTTGGATTGGGGAGTGGGCGCTAGACTTGTGAATGTGGGGGTCAAGAAGGACTTACCTGCTGATGTTCTCCTTGGAAATGACTTGGCCCCCCTTGTTTCTGCCTATGCTCCCATGGATCCCGCTAATGTTAACCCTGTGACTACCCAAGCCCAGTCCCTCCGGGAAGAGACGCTTCCATGTTTGGGGTGGGGGCAGTACTGAGCCAAGTTGGAGCAGATGGCGGAGAACACCCCGTAGCTTACTTGAGCCGAAAGTTGTTGCCCCGGACATCCCCAAGCCGATCCGTTGGGATCAGACTGTGTATGCCGGCTTGGTTCTGGGGGAGCATTGTGGCAAACCTAGCCACTTCTGGACTATAACGTAAGAAAGGTTGTCTGTGACAGACCCTTCGGTCAGGACTGAAAGTGTTAACTTTATTTTCTAACCACAAGTGGCTGGCTCCAGCTACAATCTAATTAATGCTTAGCATTCTATTGTTTGATCACCCCCAGAGAGAAACGCCTAAGTGATAAGGAGAGTCAAGAGTGTCCTGTGGTTGAAGTGTTTAAGTAATATAATCCTATTGTATCATGTCAAGGGCGCTTCTCCCTTTTATCTAATGTACAACATTCTTTCAACCCCCATCTGGGGGGGGGGGTCAAAAACCTGTATAAATCTGTATGCTGCCTTCAAATAAAGTGTTATTCTGTTTAAAACCTGAAAACTGGCTGGGTTGTGAACTGCTGATTCCCTATGCAGGACATTGTTCCCTGGTGTTAACCCTTGGTATCCGGTTGGTACCGTTACAAAGACGATCACTTGAAACTAGTATGTATTCTTGCTGAAAGGGAAGTTAAATAGTTAGTAAATTATAAGTTAGAGAAGGTTGTAAATTATGTTGAGGATGTCGTGCCACATTACCGTGCAAAGGACTTCCAAGAAAACTTTCGTCTTAGCAGAAAAACATTTTAAGTGTTGTTGGGAAAAATTGCACCATTATTGCTTTCAGATGTTCCTGGACGTCTCATTTTATCTATAGATAAGAGAGTTTTGTGCGGGTTATGTATGTTATTGTTAACTAACCAGGAAACATTCAGATTGGCTGGGAACCTGTTTAATGTATCCAAGAGTACAGCATGGGATATTCTAAATGAATTTACTAATGCACTTCTGAAACTAAATGAAAACGAAAAAGTAATTTCATGGCCAACATTGCAAGAGGCAAACAAAACAATTGAGTTTTACAATAATAAATATTCATTTCCTGGTGCTATCGGTAGCATTGACAGCAAGCACATGTCTATAAAGGCACCAGAAGAACGTAAATCTTATTTCAATAGAAATAAGTTTTACTCCATTGTCCTACAAGGAGTATGCAACCACAAACTTCTTTTTATGGACTACTATGTTGGAGAAGCAGGATCGGTTCATGATGCCACTGTGTACCGACGATCCGATGAGTACCCAAGAGTATTAAGAAGTATTGGTTTTCCTGAAGGTAGCCACTTGCTTGGAGATCTAATCAACAGCAATCTTTTGACACATATAGAGATTGTGGAAGCATTAGTATGGAAACGTACTTCAACACGAAGCTGAGCAAATGTCATAGCAGCATAGAGCGAGCTTTTGGTCTTCTTGTTGGATGGTTTTGTCGTTTAAAGTATTTGGATATGTCCCGTTAAGATTTGATGGTGCAACAGATCATGGCTGGATGTGTGCTGCACAACAGCTGTATTCTTTATGATGATAACACAAATGTTCAGTTAGAAATCATCCCTGGAATAGAGGAACAGGAACCTGGTCCAGAACTTGATCATGGAACAGCCAAGAAACTAGGTCAGAATAAGACTTCAAATTGCCAATGCTATATTTGCACACAGACGTCAAAACAGGTGTTCAGCAGAGTAAGAGTACCTAAAAATCTTCTTCAGTTCAAATTATTATTAGTGTTAATTAGGGATGCACCATAACCACTATTTTAAGACAGATTACAAGTACCAATATTTATTTTCAAGTACTCACCAATAATAAAAAAATCTTTGCTTTTTTCTATGTTAAAAATAAATTGCAGGCTATTTATTATTAGTACAGAGCCAGTTATCTGACTGTATACTGTAGTTCACCAGCTTCACACATTATTTATTTTATTTAATATTTGTACGAGTATAAGTGTTCTGTATCCGTAGTGTAGTGTAAATATTTGAAAAAGATTAGTAAACAAGCATGTGAATAATACAAATGTACAATTTCATTTGCATTACATTGATATATTGATTGTATTATTTCAATGCTATTACAAATATTTGTATACAACTTGTATATGGTGTGTCTTATGTTCTACAATAAAAAAGTTTTGAATGTTAAAACTAGAATTTATTAAAGGTCATTATTGAGGCAATTGTAACTCAGAAAATTCATTTTTTCCCTAAGATTTGGAGAGTCCACAACGTCATCAATTACTAGTGGGAATATTACTCCTGGCCAGCAGGTGGAGGCAAAGAGCACCACAGCAAAGCTGTTAAGTGGCACTCCCCTACCCACAATGCCCAGTCATTTTCTTTGCCTCTGTCAATGGAGGAGGTGAAGTTTTGGTGTCTGTAGAAAATTGGATTTCTTTTCACTACAAGCAAGATTTTTGGGTATAGCTGTAGTCCACGTCAATCTCTGCAGTAGAGTAGTGGTGGCTTTAAAGCAGTTAGGAACTTGTGAGGTGGGCCTTGCTTTGTTTCCTAACATATAGCTGCCCTAGTATAGAAAGCCAGGGTATGTTTACTCTGTTCTTTATTTTTTCTACAGGCCTTTGTAAAGAGTATGTGTCCTTTCACGCCTTGTAAGCTGTCTTCCTGCCTGACGGCTAGACTGCAGGTAAGTGCTTTTGCCGTATAATGTGCTCGTAAGTAACATGAAATGGTTAACATATCTTTAGAGATTTTAGTGAAACAATCATACAATATATTTAAAGCGATAGTGGATATTTATTAAACGTCCCAAGAAGACCTTAATAAATTAAGTTAAAGGGACACTGAACCCACATTTTTTCTTTCATAATTCAGATAGAGCATGAAATGTTAAGCAACGTTCTAATTTACTCCTATTATCAATTTTTCTTTGTTCTCTTGCTATCTTTATTTTAAAAGCAGGAATGTAAATCTTAGCAGCCAGACCATTTTAGGTTCAGCACCAGGGATAGCGCTTGCTTATTGGAGACTTATATTTACCCACCAATAAGCAAGCATAACCCAGGTTCTCAACCAAAAATTGGCTGGCTCCTATGCATCACATTCCTGCTTTTTAAATAAATATAGCAAGAGAATGAAGAAAAATTGATAATAGGAGTAAATTAGAAAGTTGCTTAAAATTGCATGCTCTATCTGAATCCTGAAATAAAAAAATGTGGATTTAGTGTCCCTTTAAGTGATTTGGGGGTATTTTTTATCTTGCTCTTAGAACAGGGGTCTATTCCTATGTATAATTGCTTCTAAAGTTTTAAGGAAATTTTGTATACATTTAAAGCGACAGTATTGTATTTTTTGTGCTTTTTCTGCATTGAGCTAGAGTACTGCTTTTATGGGTAAATGTCTGTTATGCCTTGAATCATAAATTGTATTTCTATGCAATTTTTTTTTTCATTTTCTGAGCCTTATGTGTCTCAGGATGATGCTGTTTAGGCATTGCCACAGTTTTCTCCTCAAACGTTCCAAGCCTTAATGGCTACACATATAGTGCCCTGCATTTCCTCTCAGTCTCCTGGAGGAGTTTATTTGCCTGCAGAAATTGCTACACAGGTATCTTCTGTGGTATCTGTGGCATTATCTGTTTTTACTATGTTAATGAGACTATGCAAGAGGACAATTAGAGATTCAGATAGTAAGGTTTCTATTCCATTTTCCTGCTACACAGATTGTCCTCCCTTATAAGTCTGATGAGGAGGATACGTCGGTAGCATCTGAAGGTGAAATCTCAGATTCGGACAGTATAATTCCTGTATCTGAAACTGAAAAAGTTCACTTCAGATTTAAGCTTGAACACCTTTGTGTACTGATAAGGAAGGTATTGGCTACTTTGGACGACTCCAATACTCTTGTTGATGTCAACCCTGAGAAATCTAGTAAAATTAATAAATACTATGATGTTATTTCCTCTGTGGAGGTGTTTTTTGTTCAAGACCGTGCAACGGAGATTATGTCACAGGCTTGGGAGAAGACAGGGGTACTTTTCTCCCCCTCTCCCATCTTTAAAAAGATGTTTCCTGTCGCCGACTCCATTGAAGATTCATGGCGCACTGTGCCTTCAGTGGAAGGGGCCTTTTCTATCTTGGCTAAGAGAACTAGGATCCCTATAGAGGAGAGCTGCTCTAATATGGATCCCTTGGACAAGAAGCTGGAGGCTTAGTTGTAAGTGATGTATGTTCATCAAGGTTTTCAGATGCCTTGCCTGAATTAATTTGGAAGACTCCTTTGGAGGAGATCCAAGACAGGATTGAGTCTCTCAAACTAACCAATTACAGGTAAACCCCGCTCATACAGCGGGTTAGGGACCGAAGCCCAGCTGTAAAGTGAAAACTGCCTTAAAGTGAAACAAGGCAGTTTTAGCTTTCTTTTCACTTGACAGTGTGTTTAAAGACTTGAAAACATGTTTGAACTAACATATATTAGGGGTGCAATAGTGCTACGTTTAGTTTAACACTAGCACAGCACAGTATTCAATTAGTATTCAATAAATACTGTACCTGTAAAATAGTGACAATTACTTTAGTACCATTTGCCAGACAATAAGGCCTATTTATCAAGCCGTCAACCACAAATACGCTGGAATTCCACAGCGTAATTGTGGCGAGCCAGATTGCCCTTATTTATCAAAGCCTACAGACCAGCAAAAGTTGAAATCTGTGACGTAACATATGATCCGCCGGTCTCAGTCTGACACAGATCGATGCTTACGTCATTACAGATGTTCCAAATTCAAATTTGGCACTATCTGGCAGAAGTCTTCATCCAAGCAGCCGAAGTCTTCATCCAAGCCCGCAGAAGTCTTCACCCAGACGGCATCTTCTATCTTCATCCATCCGGCGTGGAGCATCCTTTTCTTGCAATGTCTTCTTCCGAATGAAGGTTCCTTTAAATGACGTCATCCAAGATGGCGTCCCTTAGATTCCGATTGACTGATAGAATTCTATCAGCCAATCGGAAATTAAGGTTGAAAAAATCCTTTTGGCTGTTGCAATCAGTAAATAGGATTGAGCTTTCATCCTATTGGCTGATCCAATCAGCCAATAGAATGCGAGCTCAATCCTATTGGCTGATTTGATCAGCCAATAGGATGAAAGCTCAATCCTATTGGCTAATTGCAACAGCTAATAGGATTTTTCAACCTTAATTCCGATTGGCTGATAGTATTCTATCAGCCAATCGGAATCTAAGGGACACCATCTTGGATGACGTCATTTAAAGGAACCTTCATTCGGAAGAAAACATCGTAAGAAGAGGATGCTCCGCGCCGGATGTCTTGAAGATGGAGCCGCTCCGCGCCGGATGGATGAAGAAAAAAGATGCCGTCTGGGTGAAGACTTCTGCGGGCTTGGATGAAGACTTCGGCCGCTTGGATGAAGACTTCTGCTGGCTTCGATGAGGACTTCTTGCTGCTTCGTTGAGGATGGATGTCGGCTCTTCAGAAACTGTAAGTGGATCTTCGGGGGTTAGTGTTAGGCTTTTTTAAGCGTTTATTGGGTGGGTTTTAATTTTAGATTAGGGTTTAGGCTTTTGAAAAAGAGCTAAATGCCATTTTAAGGGCAATGCCCATACAAATGCCCTTTTCAGGGCAATGGGGAGCTTAGGTTTTTTTAGTTAGGTTTTTATTTGGGGGGTTTGGTTGTGTGGGTGGTGGGTTTTACTGTTGGGGGTTGTTTGTATTTTTATTTACAGGTAAAAGAGCTGATTTCTTTGGGGCAATGCCCCGCAAAAGGCCCTTTTAAGGGCCATTGGTAGTTTATTGTAGGCTAGGGTTTTTTTATTTTGGGGAGGTTTTTTCTATTTTCATAGGGCTATTAGATTAGGTGTAATTAGTTTAAATATTTAATCATTTATTTTTTATTTTGTGTAATTTAGTGTTTATTTTTTTTGTAACTTAGTGTTTGTTATTTTGTGTAAATTAGTTGTTAGTTTTTTGTAACTTAGTGTTTGTTATTTTGTGTAACTTAGTTGTTAGTTTTTTGTAACAGTGTTTGTTATTTTGTGCAACTTAGTTGTTAGTTTTCTGTAACTTTGTAATTTTTAATAGTAGATTTAAATCATTTGAGTAGGGTTAGGTGTTTAAATATGTAATATAGTTAATTTAATTTGTAGTTTAATGTAATTTTAGTATAACAGTTAGGGTAGATTAATTATTAGTTTAAAATAGTTTAATGTAATTTTAGTCTAATAGTTAGGGTAAATTAATTATTAGTTTAATATAGTTTAATGTAATTTTAGTCTAATAGTTAGGGTAGATTAATTATTAGTTTAATATAGTTTAATGTAATTTTAGTCTAATTGTTAGGGTAGGTTAATAAATAGTTCAATATAGTTTAATGTAATTTTAGTATAACAGTTAGGGTAGGTTAATTATTAGTTTAATATACTTTAATTTAAATCTAAAAGTAAGTTTTAATTTATTATAAGATAGGGATGAGTTAATATTTAATATAAAGTTAGCAGGTTGTTAGGTTTAGGGGTTAATAGGTTAATTTAGTTTATGGCGATGTGGGGGGCTGGCGGTTTAGGGGTTAATAGGTTTTGTAAGTGCTAGTGATGTGGGAGGCCAGAGGTTTAGGGGTTAATACATTTACCGCTAGATTTAGAGTTCTGTGGCCAAAGGGGTGCGTTAGCTACTCGTGCTTTTTTTCCCTGCACCTTTTAAATACCGCTGGTATTTAGAGTTCACAGAAGGGCTGTGTTAGGCTCCAAAAAGGGAGAATAGAGCATAATTTACCGCCACTGCAACTCTAAATACCAGCGTTGCTTACGGACGCGGCCAGCTTCAAAAACGTGCTCGTGCACGATTCCCCCATAGGAAACAATGGGGCCGTTTGAGCTGAAAAAAAACCTAACACCTGCAAAAAAGCAGCGTTCAGCTCCTAACGCAGCCCCATTGTTTCCTATGGGGAAACACTTCCTAGGTCTGCACCTAACACCCTAACATGTACCCCGAGTCTAAACACCCCTAACCTTACACTTATTAACCCCTAATCTGCCGTCCCCGCGATCGCTGACCCCTGCATATTATTATTAACCCCTAATCTGCCGCTCCGTATACAGCGCCGCAACCTACATTATCTCTATGTACCCCTAATCTGCTGCCCCTAACACCGCTGACCCCTATATTATATTTATTAACCCCTAATCTGCCGCCCCCAATGTCGCCGCCACCTACCTACAATTATTAACCCCTAATCTGCCGACCAGACCTCACCGCTACTATAATAAAGTTATTAACCCCTAATCCACCCCACTCCCGCCTCAATAACCCTATAATAAATAGTATTAACCCCTAATCTGCCCTCCCTAACATCACCGACACCTAACTTCAAGTATTAACCCCTAATCTGCCGACCGGACCTCGCAGCTACTCTAATAAATGTATTAACCCCTAAAACTAAGTCTAACCCCAACACTAACACCCCCCTAAGTTAAATATAATTTTTATCTAACGAAATAAATTAACTCTTATTAAATAAATTATTCCTATTTAAAGCTAAATACTTACCTGTAAAATAAACCCTAATATAGCTACAATATAAATTATAATTATATTGTAGCTATTTTAGGATTTATATTTATTTTACAGGTAACTTTGTATTTATTTTAACCAGGTACAATAGCTATTAAATAGTTAATAACTATTTAAAAGCTACCTAGTTAAAATAATTACAAAATTACCTGTAAAATAAATCCTAACCTAAGTTACAATTAAACCTAACACTACACTATCAATAAATTAATTAAATAAAATACCTACAATTATCTACAATTAAACCTAACACTACACTATCAATAAATTAATTACATACAAATACCTACAAATAAATACAATTAAATAAACTAACAAAAGTACAAAAAATAAAAAAAGAACTAAGTTACAAAAAATAAAAAAATAATTTACAAACATTATAAAAATATTACAACAATTGTAAGCTAATTACACCTACTCTAAGCCCCCTAATAAAATAACAAAGCCCCCCAAAATAAAAAAATACCCTACCCTATTCTAAAATAAAAATAGAAAAGCTCTTTTACCTTACCAGCCCTTAAAAGGGCCTTTTGCGGGGCATGCCCCAAAGAATTCTGCTCTTTTGCCTGTAAAAAAACATACAATACCCCCCCAACATTACAACCCACCACCCACATACCCCTAATCTAACCCAAACCCCCCTTAAATAAACCTAACACTAAGCCCCTGAAGATCTCCCTACCTTATCTTCACCACGCCGGGTTTCACCGATCCGTCCAGAAGAGGCTCTGAAATCTTCATCCAAGCCCAAGCGGGGGCTGAAGAGGTCCATCATCGGGCTGAAGAGGTCCATCATCGGGCTGAAGAGGTCCATCATGCGGCTGAAGAGGTCCATCATCCGGCTGAAGAGGTCCATCATCGGGGTGAAGAGGTCCATCATCCGGCTGAAGTCTTCTATCAAGCGGCATCTTCAGCCGGATGATGGACCTCTTCAGCCCGATGATGGACCTCTTCAGCCCCCGCTTGGGCTTGGATGAAGATTTCGGAGCCTCTTCTGGACGGATCGGTGAAACCCGGCGTGGTGAAGATAAGGTAGGGAGATCTTCAGGGGCTTAGTGTTAGGTTTATTTAAGGGGGGTTTGGGTTAGATTAGGGGTATGTGGGTGGTGGGTTGTAATGTTGGGGGGGTATTGTATGGTTTTTTTTACAGGCAAAAGAGCAGAATTCTTTGGGGCATGCCCCGCAAAAGGCCCTTTTAAGGGCTGGTAAGGTAAAAGAGCTTTTCTATTTTTATTTTAGAATAGGGTAGGGCATTTTTTTTATTTTGGGGGCTGTGTTATTTTATTAGGGGGCTTAGAGTAGGTGTAATTAGCTTAAAATTGTTGTAATATTTTTATAATGTTTGTAAATTCTTTTTTTATTTTTTGTAACAGTTCTTTTTTTATTTTTTGTACTTTAGTTAGTTTATTTAATTGTATTTATTTGTAGGTATTTGTATGTAATTAATTTATTGATAGTGTAGTGTTAGGTTTAATTGTAGATAATTGTAGGTATTTTATTTAATTAATTTATTGATAGTGTAGTGTTAGGTTTAATTGTAACTTAGGTTAGGATTTATTTTACAGGTAATTTTGTAATTATTTTAACTAGGTAGCTATTAAATAGTTATTAACTATTTAATAGCTATTGTACCTGGTTAAAATAAATAAAAAGTTGCCTGTAAAATAAATATAAATCCTAAAATAGCTACAATATAATTATAATTTATATTGTAGCTATATTAGGGTTTATTTTACAGGTAAGTATTTAGCTTTAAATAGGAATAATTTATTTAATAAGAGTTAATTTATTTCGTTAGATAAAAATTATATTTAACTTAGGGGGGTGTTAGTGTTAGGGTTAGACTTAGCTTTAGGGGTTAATAAATTTATTAGAGTAGCGGTGAGGTCCGGTCGGCAGATTAGGGGTTAATACTTGAAGTTTGGTGTTGGTGATGTTAGGGAGGGCAGATTAGGGGTTAATACTATTTATTATAGGGTTATTGAGGTGGGAGTGAGGCGGATTAGGGGTTAATACATTTATTAAAGTAGCGGTGAGGTCCGGTCGGCAGATTAGGGGTTAATAATTGTAGGTAGGTGGCGGTGACAATGGGGGCGGCAGATTAGGGGTTAATAAATATAATATAGGGGTCGGCGGTGTTGGGGGCAGCAGATTACGGGTACATAGGGATAACGTAGGTTGCGGAGGTGTGCGGTCGGCAGATTAGGGGTTAAAAAAAATTAATAGAGTGGCGGCGATGTGGGGGGACCTCTGTTTAGGGGTGCATAGGTAGTTTATGGGTGTTAGTGTACTTTAGAGCACAGTAGTTAAGAGCTTTATGAACCGGCGTTAGCCCAGAAAGCTCTTAACTCCTGGCTTTTTGCTGCGGCTGGAGTCTTGTCGTTAGATTTCTAACGCTCACTTCAGCCAAGACTCTAAATACCAGCATTAGAAAGATCCCATTGAAAAGATAGGATACGCAAATGGCGTAGGGGGATCTGCGGTATGGAAAAGTCGCGGCTGGAAAGTGAGCGTTAGACCCTTTCCTGACTGACTCTAAATACCAGCGGGCGGCCAAAACCAGCGTTAGGAGCCCCTAACGCTGGTTTTGACGGCTAACGCAGAACTCTAAATCTAGCGATTAGTTAGTTGCGGCGGGGTTGGGGAGCGGAGGGATAGGGGTTAATAACTTTATTTAGTTGTGGCGGGGTCCGGAAGTGGCGGAATAGGGGTTAATAATTTATAAGAGTTGCAGTGGGCTCCGGGAGCGGCGGGATAGGGGTTAAACATTTTAGTATAGTGGCGGTGTTTAGTGACACTGTATAAATAAAGTTGTGAAAAATCCGAATAGCAGCGAGATCGATGACTGTTAGTTAACAACAGTCTGCTACTCATTGCCCGCACTTGGTGCGCGGCTTTTTGACAGGCCGCGATGTTAGGCGATGTCAGGCGAGCGTATTGGTGCCGTCGAATGCAAGTAAGTTGACTGCTTGATGAGTAGGCCTATATAGCACTGAGACACAGATTGCACTGTAATGCTGTAAACAGGGTGAACAAAGCATAACAAAACGGTGCCAGACACTTTTCTTGCAATCTAACGATGTTTACAGCACTGTTTCAAAATCGTTGGAGGTTGATCTTTAGCTCCAAAAAGCGCTGTATTAGCGAAGCGCTGTAAAGTGAGGTATACCTGTACTTTATTTCTGATGCTCCCATGCAAGTTTTTAGACTGGGAGTTAAGATATCTGGCATCACTGTCCTAGCCCATAGGGCATTGTGGCTAAAATCTTGGTCAGATGATGTTACCTCTAAGTCCAAGCTTATGCGGCTTCCTTACAAGGGTAAGACCTTATTTGGGCCTGGTCTGGCTGAAATAATTTCTGATATTATGGGTGGAAAAGGACATCAGAGTTTTTAGTTCCTTTCGGATTTTCAAGGGAGATTTTTCTTAAAAACCCCATTCAGTTTTGGATATAAGATGTCTCAGTTGGGCTGTGGACATAGTATCTCAGGGTTACAGAATGAAATTTAAATTTTTTCTCCCAGGGGCAGATTACACCTCCCATGTTTACCTGCAGTCTAGATATAAAAGAGAGGTATTCTTGAACTATGTTCAGGACCTTCCTTCTGGGGAGTGATAGTTCCAGTTCCAGTAAGGGTTCTATTCAATTTTGTTCTTGGTTCCCAATAAAGAGGGAATTTTTCGACCTTTCAAGACCTTAAAGGGACAGTCAGATAGATAATCCCTTTATTACCCATTTCCCAGTTTTGCAAAACCAACACTGTTATATTAATACACTTTTTACTTCTGTGACTAACTTGTATCTAAGCATCTTCTGACCACCCCTAATCACATGACTTTTAGTTATTATCTATTGACTTGCATTTTAGCCAATTAGTGCAGTGTCTGCCACTAGCCACGACCGTGATCACGATGCTATCTATATGGCCTACATGAGCTTGCTCTGCCCTGCTGTGAAAAGTAAATAAAATAGAGGCGGCCTTCAAGGGCTTAGAAATTATCATATGTGCCTTCCTAGGTTTGCTTTCAACTAGAATACCAAGAGAACAAAGCAAAATTGTTGATACAAGTGAATTGGAAAGTTGTTTAAAATGACATGCCCTATTTGAAAAATGAAAGTTTTTTTTGGACTTGACTGTCCCTTTAAGTGTCTCAATTAATCCTTCTAAATAGAAATCTTTTGTTCCATTCTTCCTTTCGTCCAAGAGGGTCAGTTCATGGCGACCATAGACCTGAAGGATACTAATCTTCATGTTCCCTTCCAGGGATCATTTTAAGTTCCAGAGATTTGCCCTTATAGACAATCACTTTCAGTTTGTGGTTCTGGGGGTTTTCTTGACAGGGATTATGGGAAGAGTTCCCTTGTTCTAGCTACAGGGGTAGTTTTTTAGGGACTATAATAGTTTCCCTATCTTAAAAAAAAAAAAAAAAAATTCTGACAGAGGTCAGAAATGTCAAATTATTTCCTATTGCCTCTTGCTGCAATCTACTCTTGACCATCAGTGGCTCAATGTATGTTTTTTTGGTATGATGGTCACTTTCATGGACATCCTCCCTTTGCTCGATCTCATTTCTGAGCCCTGCAGTTATGCATGCTCAAATAATGGTATGGAGTCCTTTTCGGATCTGTCTCAGTGGATAGATCTAGACAGTCAACTAGAGACTCTCTCCTGTGGTGGCCTTCTCAGGAGTATTTGGCTCAGGGCACATGCTTCCAGATATCTTCCTGGGTGCTTGAGCCATGGACGACAGCCTGTTAGGCTGGGGAGCAGTCTGGGATTTGTTAAAGGTGCAGGGTCTATGGACTCGAGTGGAGTCTGCTCTCTCCATAAACATCTTGGAGTTGAGAGCGATTTTCAATGCTCTGATGGCTTGACCTTAGTTGTCCTTTACCCGGTTTATCGGGTTTCAGTAGGGCTTCATCACCTCAGTGGCTTACATCGAAGGAATTTTGAGTTCCTTAGCCATGAGGGAGGTGGTTTGGATTATTCAGTGGGTGAAAGCACACATTTGTTGTCTTTCTGTCATACACATTCCAGGACTGGACAACTGGGAAGTGGATTTCCTGAGCAGACTGTCCTCTCATCCGGGGAGTGGGCTCTCCATCTGGAGGTATTTTCCAGGTTAACCCTCAAATGGTGGGTACCGGAGTTGGTTCTGATGATGTCTCGGCAGATTGCTAACCTTTACAGGTATGGTTCAAGGTCGAGAGTATCCACAAGTCGCCCTGATGGTTGATCTGGCGGTTCCTTGGGTTTGGGTCTAGCTTACCAGTTTTCTCTGTTTGTGCTCCTTCCACGAGTCATTGCTCGTATCAAATAGGAGAGAGCATCAGTATTTCTAATAGCTCCTGCATGGCCTTGCAGGATCTGGTATGCAGACCTAGTGAAGGTGTCATCCCTACCTTGGAGCATATCTTTGAGGAAGGACCTTCTATCTTAGGGCATTCCTCCATCTCTATATTGTTTCTCTGAAGCTGACTGCTTGGAGATTGAACGCTTAGTTCTGTCTAAGTGTGGTTTTTCAGAGTCGGTTGTTGAGACCATGACCCAGACTCACAAGCCTGTTCCTTGATCACTTTTTTCTAAGGGTATGGTGTACATACCTTTATTTGTGTAAATCATAGGGCTACTCTTGGAGTAGCATCAGGATTCCTATAATTTTGTCTTTTCTCCAGGAGGTCTGGAGAAAGGATTGTCAGTCAGTTATCTGAAAGGTCAGATTTCTGCTTTTTCTATTTTGTTTCACAAGTGTCTGGCGGGTGTGCCTGATGTTCAATCTTTTTGTCAGTCTCTGGTCAGAATAAGACCTGTGTTTATGTCTGTTGCTCCTTCTTGGAGCCTTAACCTTGTTCTTAAAGGTTTTGTAGCAGGCTCCGTTTGAGCCACTGCATTCCATAGATTCTGTTATCTTGCAAGGTTTTGTTTCTTATTGTTTTTTCTTCTGCTCTGAGAATCTTGGAACTCTCAGCTTTACAGTCTGATTCACCTTACCTTATCTTTCATGCTGATAAGTTGGTTCTAAGTTGGGTTTTCTTTCTAAAAGTGGTTTCGGGGGGGGGGGGGCGGAGCCTGACAGAGCTCAGAGATGGACGTGTGATCTCCGTGCTGAGAAATAACAAATAGTCAGTATTACAACTTAAAAACCTGACTGAATTAATTTAAAATATCAGGAGAGGGTTCCAGACACTGGGGCCACAAGCTGAATAGCCGCTGTGAAAAATCGGACATGCAGTGAGGACTTTCAAAGGCGCTGTGTGTTCGCGCCGAAAACAGCTGCGGCCCTGCAGCAACAATCGCACTCTGATGATAGCGGCATATAATCACCTGGGAGAAACTGGTTGGGAGGCATTCTGATAAAAGGCAGACACATCGGCCATATGTGGGCCCGCTACCAGAACTGATCAGACCCTTCATTGCCACACAGGTAGGCAGCAGCCATAAGTTATATAAACCGGCCTAGTGACGACCATACTATAATGCTAATTTATAACGGCTAGAAAGGGAGACTATCCTACCAAAAAGTTGTGCCTCCTTTTGTCTCTTTACATTACGAAGCACCTAAAGAAAAGCAGCAATAAAATAAGAGAATAGATGTTACAGACCGATTTATCTTATATGCAAAACGCAGAGACACTGGATGGGGCCATTGGGGGCACAGCAATATAATACAGCCACAATACAGAGATGTGTTATTTTTAATAATATAGAAAATATCTGAGGCCACCTCTAATCAGATAATCACCAAAAAAAAAAGGCTTGCATATAACTGATGTGAAATTATAGCTACAAAAGGAAATTTGATAAAGTCAGCACAAACCATGCTATAAATGCTCACGCAGCAATAAATAAATAAATAACGGACACTGGAAGTTAAATACACTTCATCATAAGCATATAAACAGACAGCTTTATCTCTTCCAACAATAGACTAATATCCACAGTTTGAGGACTCCATACAATTATTTGCTAATCCTTTGCAAGAAATAACTCATACTTTAGCAGCTTGCAGCTAATATGTCAGTTAAAAAACCTGTTAAGGGAGAAAAAACAAATAAATCATCAAACGTGAGCACCTTCTTTAAGCCCTCGCGCCACACCAAATCAACAGAGCTAGCAACAATGGCAACGGAAAGGGACTCAGATACAGAAGCAGATCCCTCTCCCCTTAGTGAGACATCCCCAGTAACAAAGGCAGACCTCAAAGATCTGGTCTCAAAACAGGACATTGCCGTAAACTTCGAAAAACTATGGGGTAAAATAGACTCGATGCACTCAGCTGTCACATCTAGCCTGACAGAAATTCGGGCTGATTTAGCGGACCTAGGAGGTAGACTAGAAGTCCTGGAGGAACACAGAGAGACAGTAGCAGATGAAATGGAAGCTTCCTCTCAGGCGTTACAGTCACAATAACAAACTATCAATGATTTGCAGAACAAGGTCGATGACCTAGAAAATAGGTCACGCAGAAATAATATAAGACTAAAGGGCATTCCAGAAACAATCCCCAACCAGGACCTCCCCACATATCTACAACACTTATTCAGAAATATCACAGGGGAGACAGAAGAATCAGAATTTGCTATTGAAAGAGCCCATAGAGCGCTAAAAGCAAGACCTAAAGGAGAAGCACCACCTAGAGACGTTATTATAAAATTGTCATTCTTCCAAGAGAAAGAGAAACTTATGCAGGCCTCCAGAAATAAGCCAACCTACAAATTTCAAGGAAGCGTCATTCAGTTCTTCCAAGACCTCAGCCTCAGGACTCTCCAAAAAAGAAGTTCCTTGCGCCCCTTAACCTCTCTTCTACGCAAAAACCAAATCAAATACAGATGGGGCTTCCCCTTCGCACTACACATCCTCAAGGATAATAAAACCATTACAATCCATGATACAGAAGAAATCTCTTCTACTTGCAAGCAATTGGGGATGGAAACCCCGATGATACCATCTGAGGACAAGCCACATCCGGTTCAAGGGACCTCTGGACAAACGAAATGGACAAAAGTAAACCACAAAAGAGCAAAGAGATGACATAATTTTGATACCAGGGAAAGGGTTCCCTGCTCTCTACTCTCATGACAACACATGGGGAGGGAAACCCCCCATGTGAGTCTTCTTCTGAATGTCCGTAACATCAGGTGCTCTCTAGAAGGAGCAACTATTGAAGAAGAATTATCTATGCACCTGTTGCAGCGAAACAAAGCTAATAGCTCACATCCTTTAATACGAGGAAGAAAGTCGTCTACAGTTAGTTCTTGTTTAAAATTTATGTTCAGTTAAGATAGAAAAGTTTCTAAGCTACTGACACTTTAGTTAACCATTTACTTAATGTTATTGATCAGCTCCAACATCTAGCCCCGGACTATTATTAGGAATAATGTACATCTACCTGATAGCTAGGTGTAAACTTTGTTATTATATTTTTTGTTTTCAATGTTTGTTTTTTATTAGTACTGTGTTATTAACATTTTCTATTTCTCTTAAGGATGGCGGGAATACTCTCCCCCCCAGGTCAGAACAACATATAACTAACCTCTTGGTGGAGCTACTCATCCCCCCAGGGCTGTATGTATCAAAGGTCTATACTTTTAGGCTGACAAATATTGTGCATCATAATACACTAATTACATGATCCCAAGAATACACCTCATATCTCACAATGTGAGAGGTTTAAATTCCAATGCTAAAAGGCGAACCGCCATGTCCCAATATCACCACCTAGGGGCCAATATTTTATTTCTCCAGGAAACCCACTTTACTAGAGATATAATACCAAAATATTGGGCCAGAAACTTTACACAACACTTCCACGCAACTACCGAAACTAAAAAGCGGGGGGTATTGATCCTTATCCACGCAAAATTAGCTTTCAAACACGAATCCACCATTGCAGATAAAGAAGGGCGTTATCTCATAGTTAAAGGCCAGTTTGAAGAAACTAACATCATTCTATGTAACATATTTGCTCCAAATGACAACCAACACTCTTTTTTTAGCCATGTCTCCAACTTACTCACTAACTGGTCCCAACATAAAGTTATATTGGCAGGAGATTTCAATATTACTATGACCAAATTTATAGAGGCCAAAACCAAACTTACAGCTAAACAAATTAGACACAATAAATTAGTGAACTCTATTCATGAACACTTAGCTCCACACGCTCTATTTGACTCATGGTTCACGTTATATGGAGACACAACTGACACGACTTTCTATTCGGCAGCCCACAAAACAATACACAAGACTAGACTATATCTATATTAGCCAGATTCTACAGCCACTCCTGCAGACATCGACAATTCACGCATGCGTGTGGTCAGACCACTCCATACTATCCCTACACCTGACAGGACTTGTTGACACCCAGAGAGCTAGATCCTGGACTTTCGATCCATCACTTTTAAAAAATCCCACACATAAAGATAAATTTATCAAATCACTAATTGATTTTTGGGAAATCAATAAAGGTTCTACACCCAACCCAATTTCCCCTTGGGCGGCGCATAAAACGTAAATGCGAGGATTACTCATCCAAGATAAATCCATCAGGCTCAAACAACACAAAGCACAACTAACACAACTACATAAAGAAATATCTGACCTAGAGAAACAACATAAACTCACTCAGAAGAAGGAAGTTTTAGCCATCCTCACAGCTAAGAAAGACAACTTGGCTAACATATTAAATAATCACTCAATCAGAGCAATCCAGAGACTGAATACACAGTATTACATACATGCGAATAAACCTGACAAATTCTTAGCAAGTAAATTAAGAGAAAGATGTAAGGCATCCATTATCCCCTCTATTTTACTGGCAAGTGGTGCCTCCATGTCCCACCCACAGCATATAGCAGACACGTTTGCAGATTTCTATGAAAGTCTGTATGACGACAATAAAGTAACACACTCCAACACCCTAGAGCAGCAAACAACAACATTTCTGAAGGATATTAACTTACAGACACTTTCAAAGGAAAACAATGATACACTAAATGCCCCAATCACGAGTGCAGAAGTCTTGTCGGTCATTAAGGACCTCAAGATGGGGAAAGCAGCAGGACCAGACGGGTTTGCAGGAGAATACTATAGGACCTTTAAGGAAATATTAGTTCCACATCTTACAGATTTCTGTAATTTTATTCTAGAGGGACACAGTATACCGAAAGATATGTTACAAGCAAAAATAATAGTGATCCCCAAGCCAGGCAAAAACCATAAGATATGTGCAAATTACCGTCCTATATCGCTTATCAACCAAGATCTGAAAATCCTGACAAAAATTCTAGCCAATAGACTAAAACATATTCTCCCAAATCTGATCCACCCGGATCAAGTAGGGTTTGTAAAAGACAGAGAAGCGCCGGACAATGTACGGCGGCTGTTGAACATCATAGATTATGTAGGGGGGACTCGGATGCCTTCTCTGCTCCTCTCGTTGGATGCGGAGAAGGCATTCGATAGAGTGGACTGGGGATACATGTCGACTGTGATGCGCTGTATGGGATTCGGAGGTGCCTTTGTTAAAGCTCTTGACGCAATTTACTCTAACCCCTCCGCCCAAGTATCTGTATCAGGATATAAGTCTAAGATTTTCCCCATATTAAATGGCACGAGACAGGGGTGCCCGCTCTCCCCTCTCCTTTTTGCAATCTGTATAGAGCCCCTTGAAGCTAAAATTAGACTGGCAGCAGACATTACAGGTGTGAAAATCAAAGACCAAGAATGCAAATTGACACTTTTCGCGGATGATATCCTTTTGACACTATCCAAACCCCTCACATCACTACCCAACTTATACAAACTCCTGGATCAATTCTCCCAAATTTCAGGGTACAAAATTAACCTCGATAAATGCGAAGCACTGTCTTTGGGGCTTCCACAGCATACCAAGAAATCCATAGAAATTAACTTTGAAATAAAATGGGCCACTCACTCACTTAAATACTTGGGAATACATTTAACACCACAGATCAACCAATTATATAAACATAATTATGAACCTATATACAAAGAGATTGGGAATAATATTCGCAAGTGGAAGACACACACTTTCTCATGGTTAGGCAGACTAGCATCGGTTAAAATGTCAATTCTACCCAGGTTACTATATTTATTCAGGACCCTCCCCATAAAAGTTCCGATAAATGATTTAAAAAAACTACAAAGAGACTTAATAGCTTTCATTAGAGGGAACAAAATAGCTTGCATATCAACCGCGCTCATTACAAAACACCGTGGGCTGGGAGGAATAGGAGCCACCAATATAATAGAATATTATAGAGCAGCAAGGCTGGCTCAGACGACACTAATGGGAGGGAGAATCGGTGAAATCATATGGCCTAACCTGGAAGGCAAGCTTAGAGACTCTGCCTATCCTGATGATAGTCTATGGAATAAAAACATTATGAGGGAAGTAGTTGACAAACCAGGCCTACAAGTCACAAAGCAAACTATTCAAATGTGGTCTTTCTTAACCAAAAGACAAAACCTACTATCTAGCCAAACACTAGTTTGCCCAATCAGATACCTACTCCCTACAGATTTACAACAAACACTAGATAAGTGGGCCAATAAGGGCCTATATAGGGTGGCAGATTGGATGGATGGTAGGAAAACTAAGACATTTAACCAAATCCAGACCCAATTAGATACAGTGAAACTACAATAGTTCCAGTATTTACAAGTCAATTCGGCAATCCAAGAATACATTAGAGACCTTCAGCCTAATATATCCAATGCACTAGAAAGACTGCTTAATTCCACACATAGACCGAAGGGGGCCATATCCAAATTGTACATACAGATCCAAACATCCAGTAACTCACTTAAATCCAAGATGCTTTTGAACTGGGAGAGAGATTTGAATATGAACAAAGATAAAGAATGGTGGGACGACATGTTTAACTCAGCCTGTAGGGGACTATTAAGTGCAGACATGAGAGAAAATACAATCAAGACCATGTTTAGATGGTACTTGACTCCGGTTAAAACTGCCCACATGTCATCTAGTCATAATATGTATTGCTATAGGGGATGTGGAGAAGTAGGTTCGTATTGTCACATGTGGTGGGAATGCGAAACAATACAAGAAACTTGGACTAAAACATCCAATCTGCTTAGCTCTGTACTGGAGGAACAGATTCAGTTAACCCCGATTCAGGCTCTCTTGCATGAGTCTCTACCACAGTTCAACAAACAAATAAATACATTTATTAGAATCATTTGCACAGTCACTAGAACCTGTATTGCAAAATACTGGAAAACCTCTGCCCCTCCTTGGGAGGAAATATACAATAGAATTTCCCTAACATACCGAATGTATGAATCTGCATCTCAGGTGATGGATACACAGGCACAGTTTGAGAAGGTCTTGTTTTACTGGACACTAAACAGAACATCAAACACTGGAGTTTAGACCTGTTTCCTACCTATTTAATGACCTGGGGAGGGAAGTAGGGGGGAGATTCTAGGCAATCCTTTTTTTTTTTACTTTCTTTTTCCTTCTTTTTGTTATCTTCTTCTTTGCCTAATCTGGTAATTAGATAGTCTAGAAAGATTCCATGAAAAGCAAATTAGGTTTTCCTTCTTTTTATTATAATTAGTTAATGTTTTAAATTTTATGGTAGAATTATTGCTGTTCCCTTAAGAAAATTGGTATACAGAAGACATCACATTTAGGAAACTCTAAGAATCCGTAAGAAAAGAGGGTTTAACCCGACTTTAGAAACTGATTGACCAGCAGACAAGGTACACTAATATAGTTCTTGATGAGGAAGCAAGGTGAATCTTAAACTTTTATAAAACAAAGAACTATAAGGAACTCAGGATATATAACGTGTCTGTCATTAGCACTTTGCCCAGATTGTTAAACCATCTGTAAAATGACTGCTCCATTGATGTGTTAATACCTACTGTATTCTGTGTACCTTTAATAAAAAGATTCAAACATAAAAGTGGTTTCGGAATGAAATATATTCTGGAATTTGTTTTTCCTTATCTATGTCCTAATCCTTCTTCTCATAAGGATCTTTTGCTTTGCAACTTGGATGTTGTGCGTGCTCTAAAATTTTTTCCTACAGGCGACTAAGGATTCTGCCAGTCCTCTATCCTGTTTGTTTGTCTCTCAGGAAAGTGTAAGGGTCAGGAAGTTTCTGTTATTTCTCTTTCTCTTTGGTTGAGAAGTATTATTTGTTTTGCTTATGAGACTGCTGGTCAGCAGTCTCCTTAAAGAGTTACAGCTCATTACATGAGGGCTGTATCCTCTTCTCTGGCTTTCAAAGATGAAGCTCCTGTGGAGCACATTTGCAAAGCTACAACTTGGTTCCCTCTGTGTAATTTTTCAAATTTGATTCTTTTGTCTTGGCGGAGGCTTATTTTGGGAGATAGGTTCTTCAAGCAGTGCTGCCTGTCTTGTTTTCCTTCCCTAGTCGTCTGTGTCCTCTAGCTTGGGTATTGGTTCCCACTAGTAATTGATGACGTTGTGGACTCTCCATATCTTAGGAAAGAAAACAAAATTTAGGCTTACCTGATAAATTTCTTTCTTTCCGGATATGGAGAGTCCACGACCCCACCCTTAAATTTAAGACAGTTATTTTTTTACTCAACCTCAGGCACGTCTACACCTTTGTGTTAGTCCTTTTTCCATGTGAGACATATATGACATTGTGCTTTCGCCCGTGGATTCTAACAACACAGCAGTAATTGGCTTACATGCAAGTCAATTGATAAAGTAATGTGATCATGGGGCAGTCAGACGATGTTTATAAAGAAGGTAATTACAGTGTTAAAAATTGTATTAATACATCCATGTTTTATGTCCAAAACTGGGGAATGAGTAATAAAGGGATTATATATCTTTTTAAACAATACAATTTTTTTATTTGATTGTCCCTTGAAGTGTAATTATATTTAAGATAAAGAAAGAAAATTTATTATATACATTATGTCATAAGTGTAACAACAACGTAACCATAGTTTTAAAAAATGTACAACGCTACGTGAATATGAATAATACGTAATTGACAAAATCTTTCAAAACAATGGTAGCTCTTGCATTTAAATTATTATTTGACATAATGTATATAGCAGTGATGGTGATCATTGGCACCCCAGAAATGAACAAAATACATTTCCTGTGATGCCCATTCAATCAGCAGTTTAGTTGAGCATCTGAAAATGTAGTTTTCAAACATCTGTTGTGCCAAGGTTCTCCATCACTGATATATAGGGATCATTAATTATGATTTGAATTAGAAAATCATGTTTTCTTTTGAAAATAAATACACAGAAAATCCAATGTAACCTTTAATAACCAATTTATTAAAGAAGAACAAATGAATAAATGCAATAAAAAAAAAAAACTAAATATAACTTCTTTAAGACGTCAAACTATTTCCCATTTAAGATTGACTTAAATCAGGTATATTTCCCGTATTTCTCAATCAATTTTTCTAACAGGCCGGTGAGGTAGCTCAGTTGGTAAATGCCCCGACTACAAAAAAGTCTGTTTAAAAGATCCAAGCTCACAGGTTCAAATCCCGGCAGGGCCGACTCAGTCCTTCAACCTTCTAAGGTTGTTAAAATGAGTACCATTAAATTGGGTAATAATAACAACTATTACTATTCATCCGCCGATTTGGTTAATTCCGAGAGCGAGCGCTGAAAAAGCGCTTTGAGTCCCACTGGGAGAAAGGTTATATAAATATTAGTTATTATAACAAAGAAAATAATGTATTTCTTTCCTCCCTTCTGACCTGTATGTCTTCCCTAATTCCTGAAAGAAAATCTGAAATGACTTCAACACTCCTTTTATTTGTTCTTCTCCATGATGAACGAGAAGGAACTGCAACAGGTAGAGAGGTTGTTGAAGGTGACATTATCAGACTGGGGGTGTCTGAGGAAGATGATGCACATGTTTCATTGGCGTCGCTGCTATTTCGGCATGTTGCAACGGGGGATATCTCTGTCATCTTGTCAATCGCCTCCTCCATGGCATCTAGAAATTCCCAAAACCGGGAATAATTTCCCGACTTGTTGTTATGGTCCTTCACCGATTTATATATTTATTTAAGGCCATTCCATTTACTTTCCACCTGCTCGAGCCGGACAGGGAAATAATCTTCCTTCAACCGCTCTGTTATGAGTCTCCAAACCTTAAATAAATCAAATTTAATTCAGAATCTAATAATGCTGCATTCTTATTTATAATAGGCACAAATTTTAACTGAAAAAGTTAATATTTACTTAAAGGGACATTAAACCCCCCAAAAAATCTTTCATTATTCAGATAGAGAATACAATTTTAAACAACTTTCCAATTTAGTTCTATTATTTAAGTTGCTTCCTTCTCTTGTTATCCTTTGCTGAAATGTTTATCTAGGAAAGCTCAGGAGCAGCAGAGAACCTAGGTTCTAGCTGTTGATTGGTGGCTGCATATATATATATATATATATATATATCTCGAATGTGATTGGCTCACCCATGTGTTGAGTTAGAAACCATTAGTGCATTGCTACTCCTTCAACAAATGATACCAATGATACAAATGATACCAAGAGAATGAAACACATTAGATAATAGAAGTAAATTAAAAAGTTGTTTAAATTTGTATTCTCTATCCAAATCATGAAAGAAAAAAATTCGGTTTCATGTCCCTTTAACTTATTATGTATATAATGTACTTTGATTTTTGTCATGTAAGGAGAATCAAACTTTTTCTTATATTCCACATAGAGTAAAATTAGTTCTAACACCTTTTTCCTTGGCCACTGGATTTTTTTTATCATTCTGTAGTGCTAAAACAGATGGGATAAAGGGTTAATTTACAGCAGATTACGGCTAGAAAAATAATTTTTATTTTAATAGCAGATTAGTTGGGTAAAAAATGATTCTATCAAATCGATTAATCAGATACATATGTTACAAGATGTTACAGAGGCATTAATTAAAGAGATAGTCAAGCTGTGTTTCATATAGATAACGTTGAGCACATGAACGTGAAGTGGCCTAGGAGTCAGCACTGATTGGCTAAAATGCAAGTCTGTCAAAATAACTGAAATAAGGGTGCAGTCAGCAGAAGCTTAGATACAAGGTAATTAGAGAGGTAAAACGTGTATTATAACCGTGTTGGTTATGCAAACCTGGGGATTGGGTAATAAAGGAATTCTCTTTATTTTTTAACAACCAAAATTCTGTTGTAGACTGTCCCTTTAATAGCCTGGCTGGCTTAGAATGATAGCAGGGGGATTGCTACACTCCTATCTTTTACACACTCTGGGTTCAGTGTTCCCAGCATTTCGTTTGTAAGGGCTGCCTGCACATGATAGGAGTCTTCTAAATTGATTAGTTGTTGAAGCCCAACAGCAGAATGACGTTAACCCCTTAATGACAAGTGACGTACCAGGTACGTCCTGCAAAAACTTGCAGTTAGTGACAATGGACGTACCTGGTACGTCACTTGTCTAAGAGAGTGCTGGAAGCGATCGCAATCGCTTCCAGCAGCTCTCAGGGTATTGCAGTGATGCCTCGATATTGAGGCATCCTGCAATACCCTTAGAAAGCATCCGATGCAGAGAGAGCCACTCTGTGGCCCTCTCTGCACCGGTAGCGATGCGGCCGGTTCGTTGGTGGGTGGGAGTGCAACTGGGAGGCGGGTGGGCGGCCCATCGCTACCCGGCATCCGGCTCCTGTTAGTGCAATGTGCACGCCGGGTGCCGGGAGCGTGCGGGGGCGCGCATGCGCGTGCGCATGCGCGCGCGGGTGCGCGCGCACGCCCGCGATCACCTACCCACACTGACACCAATGAGTGGTAAGAGGGGGGGAAATATATATATATGAGGATCTGGGAGGGGGAGGGGGTTGGGGTATTGTGGGGGGCTGCTACACTACAGAAAAAAATAAATTAGTAATAAAAAATAATTAAAAACACTTTTTTGTGGGGCAAATTGGGTACTGGCAGACAGCTGCCAGTACCCAAGATGGCGGCAATTAGGTAGGGGAGAGGGTTAGATTGCTGGGGGGGGGGATCATGGAGGTTGGGGCTAAGGCAGGAGTCCATCACAGCTAAAACATTTTTTTTTTTTTTATTAAAAAAAATAAAAACTCCTTTTATTTAGTACTGGCAGACTTTCTGCCAGTACTTAAGATGGCGGGGACAATTGTGGGGTGGGGGAGGGAAGAGAACTGTTTGGGAGGGATCAGGGGGTGGGATGTGTCAGGTGGGAGGCTGATCTCTACCCTAAAGCTAAAATTAACCCTGCAAGCTCCCTACAAGCTACCTAATTTAACCCCTTAACTGCTGGGCATAATTTACGTGTGGTGCGCAGCAGCATTTAGCGGCCTTCTACTTACCAAAAAGCAACCACAAAGCCATATAAGTCTGCTATTTCTGAACAAAGGGGATCCCAAAGAAGCATTTACAACCATTTGTGCCTTAATTGCAGAAGCTGTTTGTAAATAATTTCAGTGGGAAACCTAAAGTTTGTGACAAAATTTGTGAAAAAGTGAACTTTTTTTTTATTTGATGACATTTGGCGGTGAAATGGTGGCATGAAATATACCAAAATGGGCCTAGATCAATACTTTGGGTTGTCTTCTAAAAAAAAATATATACATGTCAAGGGATATTCAGGTATTCCTGACAGATATCAGGGTTCCAATGTAACTAGCGCTAATTTTGAAAAAAAGTTGTTTGGAAATAGCAAAGTGCTACTTGTATTTATGGCCCTATAACTTGCAAAAAAAGTAAAGAACATGTAAACATTGGGTATTTCTAAACTCAGGACAAAATTTAGAAACTATTTAGCATAGGTGTTTTTTGGTGATTGTAGATGTGTAACAGATTTTGGGGGTCAAAGTTAGAAAAAGTGTGTTTTTTTCAATTTTTTCCTCATATTTTATATTTTTTTTTATAGGAAATTATAAGATATGATGAAAATAATGGTATCCTTAGAAAGTCCATTTCATGGCGAGAAAAACGGTATATAATATGTATGGGTACAGTAAATGAGTAAGAGGAAAATTACAGCTAAACACAAACACTGCAGAAATGTAAAAATAGCCATTGTCATTAAGGGTAAGAAAATTGAAAAATGGTCCGGTCATTAAGGGGTTAAAGGGATAGGAAAGTCAAAATTAAACTTGCATGATTCAGATAGAGCACGTAATTTTAAGACACTTTTAAATTCACTTCTATTTTCAAATGTGCTTCGTTTTCTTAGTATCTCTTGTTAAAAATGAATACGAACATATCATACACTAGTGGGAGCTGCTGCTAATTGGTGCCTGCACACATTTGTCTCATGTGATTGGCTAACTAGATGTGTTCAGCTTCCTGTCAGTAGTGCAATGCTGTCTCTTCAGCAATTTATAACAAGAGAATGAAGACAATTTGATAATAGAAGTACATTGGAAAGTTTTTTTAAATTGTATGTTCTATCTGAATCATAAAATAAAATGTTGGGGTTTACTATCCCTTTAACACAATGTATTAGACATTATAATTATAAACATACTGTAATGTGTGCAGCCCTGAATGTATGTTACTTACCATCTTGTCCTTGTCCACATTTTGTCTTGTTATAGGGAACAAATGCTCCAATTTGTAGATGTTTCCATCTGTAGATAAAAATAGTACCATAAGCTACGTTTGGAATAATAAAAAATAAATACATTTTTTTATAGTCTGTTATATTGAACTATATTAATTACATATGAGGCTGAAGTTGGCTTCTTATTCGGCCAGCTTCTTATTCACTGACGTTTGCTTCTTATTCAGCCAGCTTCTTATTGGGCAACTGATTAAAATCAGACAAAAAAAGCTTTTTAAACAAAATATCTACAATTATTTTTATTTTAAATAAAATAATAAACTTTCTCAAAAACTAAACAAACTTACATGTTATACAAATACATGTTATATTGCGATAAACAGATGATAAACATGGAACAACTTTGGTTATGTTTTGAATCAATTCAGTAACTTATATATTGAAAGGGTTGAAATCCTTTGGGCCACTGATTTATGTAAGGATATATACAGGGTGTGAGCCCCTTCACAGAATCCACATGTTTTCAGACTGGTACAAGCCTATTTATGACAAATAAACTGGTGCCAACTTTGCCACTTCATATATTTTACATTTTCTGAATAAGTAACTGGTATTTTGAAAGGGTTAAAATCCTTTAAGCCGCTCTTTCTGTGTGGGTATATACAGGGCACGAGCCCCTTCATACAATCAACATGTTTTCAGGCTGGACCTATGGTTTCTATGGTTCTATGGGAAACAAACAGGGCCCAACCTTGCCACTTCATATATTTGGCCTAACTAGTATTTTAAAAAGGGTTAAAATCATTTGGCCTACTCATTTTTTGTGTGGATATATATAGGACACAAACACCTTCATAGGATAAACATGTTCTCAGCATGGCCTAACACTTTTAAAATAAACAAACTGGTGCCAAGCTTGCCATCTCATATATTTTACCTTCTGTGAATAAGTAACTTGTATTTTTAAGGGGTTAAAATGTTTTGGGCCACTGATTTCTATAGTGATATATACAGGTTATAAGCCACTTCATACAATAGTTTCTTTTTTACAACTGGTCCAATGCTTTCTTTGGCAAAATAACTTTTTCCGACTTTGCTATATCATTTATTTTAACGTTTACTAAAAAGTAACTGGTATTTTAAAAGGGTTAAAGTCCTTTGTGACACCTATTTCTGTATCGATATGTACAGGGCATGAATCACTTCATAGGATAGACATGTTCTCAGAATGGACCAACACTTTTTTGCACAAACAACAAATTGGTGCAAACCTTGTCAAATCACATATTTTACCATTTCTAAATAAGTAAACTGATATTTTGAAAGGGTATCTTTGCCATAGAAATCTTTGGGCTAGTCTGAAAACACGTGGATTGTATGAAGGGACTCGTGCCCTGTATATATCCACATAGAAATGAGTGGCCCAAAGGATTGTAACCCTTTCAAAATACCAGTTACTTATTCAAAAAATGCAAAATATATATAAAGTGGCAAGGTCGGTACCAGTTTGTTTGTCATAGAAACCGTTGGGCCAGTCAGAAATCATGTGGATTGTATGAAGGGGCGTGAGTCCCTTCATACAATCCACATGATTTCTGACTGAAATCTTTGCCATAGAAATCTTTGGGCTAGTCTGAAAACATGTGGATTGTATGAAGGGACTTACGCCCTGTATATATCTACACAGAAATGAGTGGCCCAAAGGAATGTAACCCTCTCAAAATACCAGTTACTTAGTCAGAAAATGTAAAATATATGAAGTGGCAAGGTTGGTACCAGTTTGTTTGTCAAAGAAACTGTTGGGCCAGTCAGAAATCATGTGGATTGTATGAAGGGACTCACTCCCTTTATATATCCACACAGAAATGAGTGGCCCAAAGGATTGTAACCCTTTCAAAATACCAGTTACTTATTCAGAAAAGGTAAAATATATGAAGTGGCAAGGTTGGTACCAGTTTGTAAAATCAAAAATCCAAGGAACATGCTAAAAAACACACCACCTGTAACATGTTTGAATAAAAACATATTATTTGGACTAGTAATTGGGTTTTTCATATCGTCCAATAACAAATCAAGATTATCCACACAGATTACTACAGAGTCACTTGTGGAGACTGCCATGTTTATCAGCTCCTCAGCTTGCTCTGCACGCTGGAAAGGCTGGGACTTAAGTCATCAGAGCTGTGAGTGAACGCCCAGCGCCTTCACTTTGAAGTTTCCACAGAACGCTCCGAGCGAGTTCTAAGTACGCTTGGAGCGCTTGCCGAATGCGGCTTATGGCAGCAGTATTTTGCAACTTTGTATAACAAAGCTACAAATAATGTTGAAAAACACTGCAGTCTTAGAGTATTAAAGACACGTGCACACTCCTGAGCTCTTATGAGCCTACTTAGTTTTACTCTTCAGTAAGATAAGACACCAAGAGAACAAAGCAAATTTGATAACAGAAGTAAATTAGAAAGTTGTTTAAAATTGCATGCTCAATCCGAATCATGAAAGTTTAGTTTTGACTTTACTGTCCCTTTAAAGAATGCAAGCCTCTTAAAATATAGAATAGCTCAGTCTTGACAAAGCCTACACTCAGGTGAAACGCGTAGATGTTTATTCAAGGGCAAAGAAAATAACTCTCATCTTTTAAAGCAATCTACCTGGCAGTGTGAGCCAGCACCGATACTCTGCGCAGAGTTTCATATAAAGATATTGACAGAACTCCTTTGTTCATAGAAGCGGAATGATATACAAGTGGAAGTGGATAAAGAACCGGTAACCCCAGAAAACACACCTGTAGAGACCGGAGCGGTAAACAATCCATGCTAAGAGCGATGGGAAACGATTATACCCACCAGGTGAGAGGTGAGATCGGAGGCTGACAGGTCCAAGACTAGACCGCAGAGGCAGTGTATTGATTAGCGCCTAAATCGTATGGGGACCGGTAAAGTATACCCACTTAGTACATCAAAACAATTTCAATGTTAAACAGCAATTGATTTACTGACACGTAAGCATTAACCCGCTACGAACTTTGCATCATTATTATCTGTATATCCGGAAAAACAGATTACATCTACCTTTGAAGGTATTCTTTGAAGGTGTAGTTTGTACATATCTCTATGGGACACTATTGGTGAATTGTTTCACATGGCACATAAGCTGCAACAATATATCAAAGCCTATATATAAAGGTGAACTGATACTATTTGACACAGGCCAATACGGATTTGAAGTTATATGATCACAAGTGGATCAACTTTACTTGAACATTGCTTTATTTGACCAGTACTTGACAAACGTATGTCCTGATTAGGGCTGTATATTCAAAGGTGGTTCAGAGATATATGGTTAAGTGGTATTTGCTTATATAAAGTTGCGGAGGAGACGTCCTCCTATTTTGACTATTTTAATCTCATTTATGAATATTTTATACGCTTATTTCTTCTGTTATGTGTGATCAGTCCACGGGTCATCATTACTTCTGGGATATAACTCCTCCCCAACAGGAAATGCAAGAGGATTCACCCAGCAGAGCTGCATATAGCTCCTCCCCTCTACGTCAGTCCCAGTCATTCTCTTGCACCCAACGACTAGATAGGATGTGTGAGAGGACTATGGTGATTATACTTAGTTTTTATGACTTCAATCAAAAGTTTGTTATTTTAAAATAGCACCGGAGCGTGTTATTACTTCTCTGGCAGAGTTTGAGGAAGAATCTGACAGAGATTTTTTACTATGATTTTAACCGGAGTCGTTAAGATCATATTGCTGTTCTCGACCATCTGAGGGAGGTAAAGGCTTCAGATCAGGGGACAGCGGGCAGATGAATCTGCATTGAGGTATGTGGCAGTTTTTATTTTCTGAATGGAATTGATGAGAAAAGCCTGCCATACCGTTAAAATGACATGTATGTATACACTTCAGTATTCTGGGGATGGTATTTCACCGGAACTACTGTGTTAAAGGTCACTAATCCTTTTAATAACTATTCTCATGTTAAACGTTTTTGCTGGAATGTAGAATCGTTTACATTGCTGAGGTACTGTGTGAATAAATATTTGGGCATTATTTTCCACTTGGCAGTTTTTTGCTTTAATTGTGACAGTTTCGTTTCTCTTCACTGCTGTGTGGGAGAGGGAGGGGCCGTTTTTGGCGCTCTTTGCTACGCATCAAAAAATTCCAGTCAGCTACTTTTATATTTCCTGCATGATCCGGTTCATCTCTGACAGATCTCAGGGGTCTTCAAACTTCTTTGAAGGGAGGTAAATTCTCTCAGCAGAGCTGTGAGAATTCTTATAGTGACTGTGTATAAAAAACGTTGTTTTGTTTTCTTATGTACAAATTTAATTAGTGTTGTTTTTTACTAATGGGAACAAACCTTTGCTAAAAGTTGTGTTGTTTTAAAGTTTGATGCAATAACTGTTTTTCAGTTCATTATTTCAACTGTCATTTAATCGTTAGTACCTCTTTGAGGCACAGTGCGTTTTTTTGCTAAAAAAGATTATAACCAAGTTGTAAGTTTTTTTGCTAGTGTGTTAAACATGTCTGACTCAGAGGAAGATATCTGTGTCATTTGTTCCAATGCCAAGGTGGAGCCCAATAGAAATTTATGTACTAACTGTATTGATGCTACTTTAAATAAAAGTCAATCTGTACAATGTGAACAAATTTCACCAAACAGCGAGGGGAGAGTTATGCCGACTAACTCGCCTCACGCGACAGTACCTGCATCTCCCGCCCGGGAGGTGCGTGATATTTTGGCGCCTAGTACATCTGGGCGGCCATTACAGATAACATTACAAGATATGGCTACTGTTATGACTGAAGTTTTGTCTAAATTACCTGAACTAAGAGGCAAGCGTGATCACTCTGGGGTGAGAACAGAGTGCGCTGACAATGCTAGGGCCATGTCTGATACTGCGTCACAGCTCGCAGAGCATGAGGACGGAGAGCTTCATTCTGTGGGTGACGGTTCTGATCCAAACAGATTGGACTCAGATATTTCAAATTTTAAATTTAAATTGGAGAACCTCCGTGTACTACTAGGGGAGGTCTTAGCAGCTCTCAACGATTGTAACACTGTTGCAATACCAGAGAAACTGTGTAGGTTGGATAAATACTTTGCGGTACCGGCGAGTACTGACGTTTTTCCTATACCTAAGAGACTAACTGAAATTGTTACTAAGGAGTGGGATAGACCCGGTGTGCCGTTCTCACCCCCTCCAATATTTAGAAAGATGTTTCCAATAGACGCCACCACTCGGGACTTATGGCAAACGGTCCCCAAGGTGGAGGGAGCAGTTTCTACTTTAGCTAAGCGTACCACTATCCCGGTGGAGGATAGCTGTGCTTTCTCAGATCCAATGGATAAAAAATTAGAGGGTTACCTTAAGAAAATGTTTGTTCAACAAGGTTTTATATTACAACCCCTTGCATGTATCGCGCCGATTACGGCTGCGGCAGCATTTTGGATTGAGTCGCTTGAAGAGAACCTTAGTTCCTCTACGCTAGACGACATTACGGACAGGCTTAGAGTCCTTAAACTAGCTAATTCTTTCATTTCGGAGGCCGTAGTACATTTAACCAAACTTACGGCTAAGAACTCAGGATTCGCCATACAGGCACGCAGGGCACTGTGGCTAAAATCCTGGTCAGCTGATGTTACTTCTAAGTCCAAATTACTTAATATACCTTTCAAGGGGCAGTCCTTATTCGGGCCCGGTTTGAAAGAAATTATCGCTGACATTACGGGAGGTAAGGGCCACGCCCTACCTCAAGACAAGGCCAAAGCTAAGGCTAGACAGTCTAATTTTCGTCCCTTTCGGAATTTCAAAACAGGAGCAGCATCAACCTCCACTGCACCAAAACAGGAAGGAGCTGTTGCTCGTTACAGGCAAGGCTGGAAGCCTAACCAGTCCTGGAACAAAAGCAAGCAGGCCAGGAAACCTGCTGCTGCCCCAAAGACAGCATGAACCGAGAGCCCCCGATCCGGGACCGGATCTAGTAGGGGGCAGACTCTCTCTCTTCGCCCAGGCCTGGGCAAGAGATGTTCAGGATCCCTGGGCACTAGAGATCATATCTCAGGGATACCTTCTAGACTTCAAATTATCTCCCCCAAGAGGGAGATTTCATCTGTCAAGGTTGTCAACAAACCAGATAAAGAAAGAAGCGTTTCTACGCTGCGTACAAGATCTGTTAACAATGGGAGTGATCCATCCGGTTCCGTGGTCGGAACAAGGACAAGGGTTCTACTCAAACCTGTTTGTGGTTCCCAAAAAAGAGGGAACTTTCAGGCCAATCTTAGATTTAAAGACTCTAAACAAATTCCTAAGAGTTCCATCGTTCAAAATGGAAACTATTCGGACAATCTTACCCATGATCCAAGAGGGTCAGTACATGACCACAGTGGATTTAAAGGATGCTTACCTTCACATACCGATCCACAAAGATCATCACCGGTATCTAAGGTTTGCCTTCTTAGACAGGCACTACCAGTTTGTAGCTCTTCCATTCGGATTGGCTACGGCTCCAAGAATCTTCACAAAGGTTCTGGGTGCCCTTCTAGCGGTACTAAGACCGCGAGGGATTTCGGTAGCTCCGTACCTAGACGACATTCTAATACAAGCTTCAAGCTTTCAAACTGCCAAGTCTCATACAGAGTTAGTTCTGGCATTTCTAAGGTCGCATGGATGGAAAGTGAACGAAAAGAAGAGTTCTCTCTTTCCTCTCACAAGAGTTCCATTCTTGGGGACTCTTATAGATTCTGTAGAAATGAAGATTTACCTGACAGAAGACAGGTTAACAAAACTTCAAAATGCATGCCGCGTCCTTCATTCCATTCAACACCCGTCAGTAGCTCAATGCATGGAGGTGATCGGCTTAATGGTAGCGGCAATGGACATAGTACCTTTTGCACGCCTACACCTCAGACCGCTGCAATTATGCATGCTAAGTCAGTGGAATGGGGATTACTCAGATTTGTCCCCTACTCTGAATCTGAATCAAGAGACCAGAAATTCTCTTCTATGGTGGCTTCATCGGCCACACCTGTCCAGGGGAATGCCATTCAGCAGGCCAGACTGGACAATTGTAACAACAGACGCCAGCCTACTAGGTTGGGGCGCTGTCTGGAATTCTCTGAAGGCTCAGGGACTATGGAATCAGGAGGAGAGTCTCCTTCCAATAAACATTCTGGAATTGAGAGCAGTTCTCAATGCCCTTCTGGCTTGGCCCCAGTTAATAACTCGGGGGTTCATCAGGTTTCAGTCGGACAACATCACGACTGTAGCTTACATCAACCATCAGGGAGGGACAAGAAGCTCCCTAGCAATGATGGAAGTATCAAAGATAATTCGCTGGGCAGAGTCTCACTCTTGCCACCTGTCAGCAATCCACATCCCGGGAGTGGAGAACTGGGAGGCGGATTTCTTGAGTCGCCAGACTCTTCATCCGGGGGAGTGGGAACTTCATCCGGAGGTCTTTGCCCAAATACTTCGACGTTGGGGCAAACCAGAGATAGATCTCATGGCGTCTCGCCAGAACGCCAAACTTCCTCGCTACGGGTCCAGATCCAGGGATCCGGGAGCAGTTCTGATAGATGCTTTGACAGCACCTTGGAACTTCAGGATGGCTTATGTGTTTCCACCCTTCCCGCTGCTTCCTCGATTGATTGCCAAAATCAAACAGGAGAGAGCATCAGTAATTCTAATAGCACCTGCTTGGCCACGCAGGACTTGGTATGCAGATCTAGTGGACATGTCATCCTGTCCGCCTTGGTCTCTACCTCTAAGACAGGACCTTCTGATACAGGGTCCATTCAAACATCAAAATCTAACTTCTCTGAAGCTGACTGCTTGGAAATTGAACGCTTGATTTTATCAAAACGTGGTTTTTCTGAGTCGGTTATTGATACCCTGATTCAGGCTAGGAAGCCTGTTACCAGAAGGATTTACCATAAAATATGGCGGAAATACCTATACTGGTGCGAATCCAAAGGTTACTCCTGGAGTAAGGTTAGGATCGCTAGGATATTGTCTTTTCTACAAGAAGGTTTAGAAAAGGGTTTATCAGCTAGTTCATTAAAGGGACAGATTTCAGCTCTGTCCATCTTGTTACACAGACGGCTGTCAGAAAATCCAGACGTCCAGTCCTTTTGTCAGGCTTTAGCTAGGATCAAGCCTGTGTTTAAAGCTGTTGCTCCACCATGGAGTTTAAACTTAGTTCTTAACGTTTTACAGGGTGTTCCGTTTGAACCCCTTCATTCCATTGATATAAAAATGTTATCTTGGAAAGTTCTGTTTTTAATGGCTATTTCCTCGGCTCGAAGAGTCTCTGAGTTATCAGCCTTACATTGTGATTCCCCTTATCTGATTTTTCACTCAGACAAGGTAGTTCTGCGTACTAAACCTGGGTTCTTACCTAAGGTAGTCACTAACAGGAACATCAATCAAGAGATTGTTGTCCCATCCTTGTGTCCAAATCCTTCTTCAAAGAAGGAACGTCTTTTACACAATCTGGATGTAGTTCGTGCCCTCAAGTTCTACTTGCAGGCAACTAAAGATTTTCGCCAAACTTCTTCCTTGTTTGTCGTTTACTCTGGACAGAGGAGAGGTCAAAAAGCTTCTGCTACCTCTCTCTCTTTTTGGCTTCGTAGCATAATACGTTTAGCCTATGAGACTGCTGGACAGCAGCCTCCTGAAAGAGTTACAGCTCACTCCACTAGAGCTGTGGCTTCCACTTGGGCCTTTAAGAATGAGGCCTCTGTTGAACAGATTTGCAAGGCTGCAACTTGGTCTTCGCTTCATACTTTTTCCAAATTTTACAAATTTGACACTTTTGCTTCTTCGGAGGCTATTTTTGGGAGAAAGGTTCTTCAGGCAGTGGTTCCTTCTGTATAATGAGCCTGCCTATCCCTCCCGTCATCCGTGTACTTTTGCTTTGGTATTGGTATCCCAGAAGTAATTATGACCCGTGGACTGATCACAAATAACAGAATAAAACATAATTTATGCTTACCTTATAAATTCCTTTCTTCTGTTGTGTGATCAGTCCACGGCCCGCCCTGTTTTAAGGCAGGTAAATATCTTTTAAATTATACTCCAGTCACCACTTCACCCTTGGTTACTCCTTTCTCGTTGATTCTTGGTCGAATGACTGGGACTGACGTAGAGGGGAGGAGCTATATGCAGCTCTGCTGGGTGAATCCTCTTGCATTTCCTGTTGGGGAGGAGTTATATCCCAGAAGTAATGATGACCCGTGGACTGATCACACAACAGAAGAAAGGAATTTATCAGGTAAGCATAAATTATGTTTTTATTAATCACATTCTATACTCTGTGATAATTTATTCATCACCTTAACATTAACCATAGGTTGAGTTTTTATATTAATAAATTGTACTATTTTTTTTTATATGTATTCCAGTTTCCTTCTTTTTTGTACCGTTGACTGATATACACCAATACTTAATCTGTACCTAGATACAGACAAAGCGCTGTTTATTTCTTTTGTATTTGTATCTAACCTTGGAATAGCTGTGAGAGTATTCTTTTAAACAGCACATAGGGGTGTGTGAGGCGCTTCTTATATATTTTTTGGTTCTTAAAATATAGAATACATGTTATTCCTTTATTCTCTACCTTCCAAACTCAACAAGGAATTCTCTTTTTCACTGTATAAACACTCATTTTATTTTGTGAAGCTTGACTTCAGTGTAACAAACAGGACAACAATATTACACTAACATGTGGCTCTGGAGGGGAACAGTTGATCAAAACATTTCTGGGTATATTATCTTCTACCAACATTGCTGTTTCTCTTTATTTGCTTTCTGTTTTGTTTTACTTTTTGTTATTATTTTTGCAAACTCTGGCTATAAGTGACAGCCGCAAGTGGACTCAATGCTTAGAATCCTAACTTGATCAAGTATGCTGTGGTGCTCCCTGGAATCTTGCATGCGTAGTACTTTAGTTTGCTGGAAACTTTTGAACATTAAAGGGAAAGTCTAGTCAAAAATAAAAACTTTCATGATTCAGATAGGGCATGTAATTTCAAACAACTTTCACATTTACTTTTATTATCCATTTTGCTTTGTTCAGTTGGTATTTTTTGTTGAAAGCTAAACCTAGGTAGGCTCATATGCTAATTTCTAAGCCACATAAGGCCGCATCTTATCTGAATGCATTTGACAGTTTTTCAGAACTAGAGGGCATTTTTCGCAACTAGAGGGCCATATAGATAACATTGTGCTCACGCATGTGGAGTTACCTAGGAGTCAGCACTAATTGGCTAAAATGCAAGTCTGTCAAAAGACCTGAAATAAGGGGGCAGTCTGCAGAGGCTTAGATAGAAGGTAATCCCAGAGGTAAAAAGTTTATTAACATAACAGTGTTGGTTATGCAAAACAATTAAACAATAACAATTCTGGTGTAGACTGTACCTTTAACTTTGGTTGTTAAAAGTGATTTGCATTTCTACTCACATAAGTAATATCACAATATCAGCGTAACTGGAACATCAACCAGATACAATAACACTTTGAGCCTTAACAGTTATTAAAATAGAAATATTTTTGATTACTAATAAAGTAAAAGAAACATAAAAGTGCATTTTGAAAATTCTGTAATGTTAAAGCATTTTATTTTTTGCACAGTTGCTGTTTAAACTATCGCCTAGATTTAGAGTTCTGCGTTAGCCGTCAAAACCAGCGTTAAGGGGTCCTAACGCTGGTTTTGGCCCCCTGCTGGTATTTAGAGTCAGTCAGGAAAGGGTCTAACGCTCACTTTCCAACCGCAACTTTTCCATACCGCAGATCCCCTTACGTCAATTGCATATCCTATCTTTTCAATGGGATCTTTCTAATGCTGGTATTTAGAGTCTTGGCTGAAGTGAGCGTTAGAACTCTAATGACAAGACTCCAGCCGCAGAAAAAAGTCAGGAGTTAAGAGCTTTATGGGCCAACGCCGGTTCATAAAGCTCTTAACTACTGTGCTCTAAAGTACACTAACACCCATAAACTACCTATGTACCACTAAACCGAGGTCCCCCACATCACCGCCACTCTAATGAAAAAATGTAACCCCCTAATCTGCCTACCGCACACCGCCGCAACCTACATTATCCCTATGTACCCCTAATCTGCTGCCCCTAACATCGCCAACACCTACATAATATTTATTAACCCCTAATCTGCCCCCCCAACGTCGCTGCTACCTAACTACACTTATTAACCCCTAATCTGCCGACCGGACCTCGCCGCTACTCTAATAAATGTATTAACCCCTAAAGCTAAGTCTAACCCTAACACTAACACCCCCCTAAATTAAATATAATTTAAATCTAACGAAATAAAATAAATCTTATTAAATAAATTAATCCTATTTAAAGCTAAATACTTGCCTGTAAAATAAACCCTAATATAGCTACAATATAACAAATAATTATATTGTAGCTATTTTAGGATTTATATTTATTTTACAGGCAACTTTGTATTTATTTTAACTCGGTACAATAGCTATTAAATAGTTAATAACTATTTAATAGCTACCTAGTTAAAATAAGTACAAAATTACCTGTAAAATAAATCCTAACCTAAGTTACAATTAAACCTAACACTACACTATCAATAAATTAATTAACTAAACTATCTACAATTATCTACCCACCACCCATATACCCCTAATCTAACCCAGACACCCCTTAAAAAACCTAACACTAAGCCCCTGAAGATCTCCCTACCTTATCTTCACCATGCCGGGTATCACCGATCCGTCCAGAAGAGGGTCCGAAGTCTTCATCCTATCCGGCAAGAAGAGGTCCAGAAGAGGGTCCGAAGTCTTCATCCTATCCGGCATCAGCCAATCAGATTGAAGTTCAATCCGATTGGCTGATTGGATCAGCCAATCAGATTGAGCTTGCATTCTATTGGCTGATCGGAACAGCCAATAGAATGCAAGCTCAATCTGATTGGCTGATTGGATCAGCCAATCGGATTGAACTTGAATCTGATTGGCTGATTCAATCAGCCAATCAGATTTTTCCTACCTTAATTCCGATTGGCTGATAGAATCCTATCAGCCAATCGAAATTTGAGGGACACCATCTTGGATGACGTCACTTAAAGGAACCTTCATTCGTCAGGAGTCGCTGGAAGAAGAGGATGGATCCGTGTCGGCTGCTTCAAGATGATCCCGCTCCGCGCCGGATGGATGAAGATAGAAGACGCCGCCTGGATGAACATGTCTACCGGTCCTTCTGGACCTCTTCTTGCCGGATAGGATGAAGACTTCGGAGCCTCTTCTGGACGGATCGGTGATACCCGGCGTGGTGAAGATAAGGTAGGGAGATCTTCAGGGGCTTAGTGTTAGTTTTTTTAAGGGGTGTTTGGGTTAGATTAGGGGTATGTGGGTGGTGGGTTGTAATGTTGGGGGGGTATTGTATGTTTTTTTTAAATGCAAAAGAGCTGTTTTCTTTGGGGCATGCCCCGCAAAAGGCCCTTTTAAGGGCTGGTAAGGTAAAAGAGCTGTTAACTTTTTATTTTAGAATAGGGTAGGGCATTTTTTTTATTTTGGGGGGCTTTGTTATTTTTTTAGGGGGCTTAGAGTAGGTGTAATTAGTTTAAAATTCTTGTAATCTTTTTTTATTTTTTGTAATTTAGTGTTTGTTTTGTTTTGTAATTTAGTTTAGTCATTTAATTGTAGATAATTGTAGATAGTTTAGTTAATTAATTTATTGATAGTGTAGTGTTAGGTTTAATTGTAACTTAGGTTAGGATTTATTTTACAGGTAATTTTGTACTTATTTTAACTAGGTAGCTATTAAATAGTTATTAACTATTTAATAGCTATTGTACCTAGTTAAAATAAATACAAAGTTGCCTGTAAAATAAATATAAATGCTAAAATAGCTACAATATAATTATTTGTTATATTGTAGCTATATTAGGGTTTATTTTACAGGTAAGTATTTAGCTTTAAATAGGATTAATTTATTTAATAAGATTTATTTTATTTCATTAGATTTAAATTAAATTTAACTTAGGGGGGTGTTAGTGTTAGACTTAGCTTTAGGGGTTAATACATTTATTAGAGTAGCGGCGAGGTCCGGTTGGAAGATTAGGGGTTAATACTTGAAGTTAGGTGTCTGCGATGTTAGGGAGGGCAGATTAGGGTTAATACTATTTATTATATGGTTTTTGAGGTGGGAGTGAGGCGGTTTAGGGGTTAATACATTTATTATAGTGGTGGCGAGGTCCGGTCGGCAGATTAGGGGTTAATAAGTGTAGTTAGGTAGCGGCGATGTTGGGGGGGGCAGATTAGGGGTTAATAAATATAATATAGGGGTTGGCGATGTTAGGGGCAGCAGATTAGGGGTACATAGCTATAATGTAGGTTGCGGCGGTGTACGGAGCGGCAGATTAGGGGTTAATAATAAAATGCAGGGGTCAGCGATAGCGGGGGCGGCAGATTAGGGGTTAATAAGTGTAAGGTTAGGGGTGTTTATACTCGGGGTACATGTTAGGGTGTTAGGTGCAGACTTAGGAAGTGTTTCCCCATAGGAAACAATGGGGCTGCGTTAGGAGCTGAACGCTGCTTTTTTGCAGGTGTTAGTTTTTTTTTCAGCTCAAACTGCCCCATTGTTTCCTATGGGGATATCGTGCACGAGCACGTTTTTGAAGCTGGCCGAGTCCGTAAGCAACGCTGGTATTTAGAGTTGAAGTGGCGGTAAATTATGCTCTACGCTCCCTTTTTGGAGCCTAACGCAGCCCTTCAGACAACTCTAAATACCAGCGTTGTTTAAAAGGTGCGGGGGGAAAAAAAAACATGCGTAGCTAACGCACCCCTTCTAACGCAAAACTCTAAATCTAGGTGTATGTGTTTAACGCCTGCAAATTGATTAAACACATAGTTAAAGTCAACGCCACAGCAGTAATTGGCTCAGCGACTGTATCTGCTTGGGAAAGAAGTTCTCTGCAGTTCTTAAAGGGACAGTCAAGTAAAAAAAAAACCTTTCATGTTTTAAATGGGGAACGTAATTTTAAACAACTTTCCAATTTACTTTTATCACCAATTTTGCTTTGTTCTCTTGGTTGTAAGCTATACGTAGGAGGTTCATATGCTAATTTCTTAGACCTTGAAGACTGCCTCTAATCTGAATGCATTTTGACCACTAGAGGGCATTAGTTCATGTGTTTCATATAGATAACATTGAGCTCATGCACGTGAAGTTACCCTGGAGTGAGCACTGATTGGCTAAAATGTAAGTCTGTCAAAAGAAATGAAATAAGGGGGCAGGCTGCAGAAGCATAGATACAAGGCAATCACAGAGGTAAAAAGAGTACTGTATTTATATAACAGTTTTGGTTATGCAAAACTGGGGAATGGGTAATAAAGTGATTATCTTTCTTTTTAAACAATCAAAATTCTGGTGTTGACTGTCCCTTTAAGTGTTACTTTAACTATGTGTTTTATGTGCTAAAATTATAAGCTCTAACAGAACATGTAATTTCTGCACTTTAACATTTTTGAGGGGCATGAAACCCAATTTTTTATTTCATGATTAAGATAGATCGTTAGATTTTTCCATTTTCCTTATATTATCAAAAATACTTCATTCTCTTTGTATTCTTTGTTGAATGAGCAGCAATATGCTACTAGGAGCTAGCTTAACACATCTGGTGAGCCCATAACAAGAGACACGTCTGTAGCTACCAATCACCAGTTAGCTCCCAGTAGTTCATTGCATTTTCTGAGGCTATGTGCATACGCTTTTCAACAAAGAATACCAAGAGGACATCCCAAATTCACGTTCATGATTCTTTGAAGTTTTTATAAGAAGAACGCCTTAACACCCATAAACCTTCTATAACATAACTCATTTTATTGTTATTAAATGGAGGACGTACAGTTATATAAATAAAGAGTTACTACTCTTGATGAGGAAGGACCTGTATAGTAATCAGGGGCATAACTATAGGAGTCTCAGATTCTCAAATGAGACCAGGTCTACACCTCTAGCGGGCCTATTGGGCTCTACATTCAGTGGTGGAATAACTTCACAGGGGTATGGTGGTGAATTATATCTGACCACTCTGTGTGCCCCCTGCAAAATATGGCTCCCAGTTTAAGGAAAAGTGTGATGATTTGCCTTTGCAATGTGGTGGCATGGCATCCAATATGGCCACCACAGTATTGCTTTACAGAAAAACTTGGTGCCATGTTTGTACAGGAAAACAGCGTCTGTGTATAACAAATAACCAGAAAGGGGAGCTGTAGAAATAGCGGGACCCTCCACAGCCTTTGTTCTGGTGCCAAGAGAAGTCTAATTATGTCCCTGATAGTAATAAATTTGAATTCAATACCTGTTTGCTAATTTATTGTACTTCAAGTGAACTCCATTTGTCACATAGTGTTTGACTGTATCTTCTTTCTAGTGCAATTTTATTTTCTCAAAGTGTGTATCTTGTTTTATCTTTCTATGTAACTTACCATATCTTCTTTGTTACTTAAAACTGTATCAAACAATTGTAATTGCAGTTATAAGTATCATATGTATATACTACATATTTATTGATATGTTTACAATACAAAATGTATGCACAAAATATTTAGTGTAGATGACCACCACATGTCATCGCTGGGAGCTCATCACAGCACCCTCGGCACTTAGCGCCCCCCCCCCCCCCGGGTGGGATAAGGCTCCTGCATTGCCAGGGGACGTGAGCGACGTCACCATACCTTGGAAACCCAGAAGAGCCAGGAGGAGGAACAAGGCTTAAGGGAGCAGGATGGAGGGGTTGGTATTCTCCGCTCCCTCTAAGGGCTGTGATACCCAAATGTTGAAACACTTGAAAGTAATGCAGCATAGCTGTAAAAAGCTGACTAGATAATATCACCGCTATGTAAAAAATAAAGATATTTTACTTCAAAATGTTAGTATTCACACCCCATTGTAAAGGATTTTAAGCAGCAAATCAGTATGCCTGTCTCGGGACTTGCAAGGGAGCGTATCTCATGCACACTCATGTTATTTTCCTATTCAATTTAAGGATGTTTACTATGAAATCTCATGAGATAAAAAAAAAGTTCATGACTTCAGCACTGCTGATGCTGATTGGCTGCTGTTCCTTACTTTTTTTTTTTTACCTGCAGCTGGGCAGTAACTGAAAGATAACTTTTACAACTCTGGTGAGATGTGGAAATTTTGAGGTAAAATATCTTCCTTTTTTACATAGAGATGTTCAGGTGATATTTTCCTGTCAGCTTTTTACAGTTATGCTGCATCAGTTTCAAGTGATTTAAAGCCACTGAGCCCCTCTTAAAAATGAAGCCCCTATATAAGTGTTAAGTAATAGTGATAAACTGGTATTTATTTGCATATAGACTCATTGGACCCCTACATGCAGATCAACCTTGCATAAATATACAGAAATGCCCTTTTCTTTCATGTAATTAACAAGAGTCCATGAGCTAGTGACGTATGGGATATACATTCCTACCAGGAGGGGCAAAGTTTCCCAAACCTTAAAATGCCTACAAATACACCCCTCACCACACCCACAAATCAGTTTTACAAACTTTGCCTCCAAGGGAGGTGGTGAAGTAAGTTTGTGCTAGATTCTACGTTGATATGCGCTCCGCAGCAAGTTGGAGCCCGGTTTTCCTCTCAGCGTGCAGTGAATGTCAGAGGGATGTGAGGAGAGTATTGCCTATTGAATGCAGTGATCTCCTTCTACGGGGTTTATTTCATAAGGTTCTCTGTTATCGGTCGTAGAGATTCATCTCTTACCTCCCTTTTCAGATCGACGATATACTCTTATATTTACCATTTCCTCTACTGATTCTCGTTTCAGTACTGGTTTGGCTTTCTACAAACATGTAGATGAGTGTCCTGGGGTAAGTAAGTCTTATTTTCTGTGACACTCTAAGCTATGGTTGGGCACTTTATTTATAAAGTTCTAAATATATGTATTCAAACATTTATTTGCCTTGACTCAGAATGTTCAACTTTCCTTATTTCCAGACAGTCAGTTTCATATTTGGGATTATGCTTTAATTATCATATTTTTCTTACCTCAAAAATTTGACTTTTTTCCCTGTGGGCTGTTAGGCTCGCGGGGGCTGAAAATGCTTCATTTTATTGCGTCATTCTTGGCGCGGACTTTTTTTGGCGCAAAAATTCATTTCCGTTTCCGGCGTCATACGTGTCGCCGGAAGTTGCGTCATTTTTTTGACGTTATTTTGCGCCAAAAATGTCGGCGTTCCGGATGTGGCGTCATTTTTGGCGCCAAAAGCATTTAGGCGCCAAATAATGTGGGCGTCTTATTTGGCGCCAAAAAATATGGGCGTCGCTTTTGTCTCCACATTATTTCAGTCTCATTTTTCATTTGCTTCTGGTTGCTAGAAGCTTGATGTTTGGCATTTTTTTCCCATTCCTGAAACTGTCTTATAAGGAATTTGATCTATTTTGCTTTATATGTTGTTTTTTCTCTTACATATTGCAAGATGTCTCACGTTGCATCTGAGCCAGAAGATACTACAGGAAAACCTCTGCCTGCTGGATCTACCAAAGCTAAGTGTATCTGCTGTAAACTTTTGGTAGCTATTCCTCCAGCTGTTGTTTGTATTAAATGTCATGACAAACTTGTTAATGCAGATAATATTTCCTTTAGTGATGTACCATTGCCTGTTGCAGTTCCCTCAACATCTAAGGTGCAGAATGTTCCTGATAACATAAGAGATTTTGTTTCTGAATCCATAAAGAAGGCTTTGTCTGTTATTTCTCCTTCTAGTAAACGTAAAAGTCTTTTAAATCTTCTCTCTCTACAGATGAATTTTTAAATGAACACCATCATTCTGATTCTTTGGACTCTTCTGGTTCAGAGGATTCTGTCTCAGAGATTGATGCTGATAAATCTTCATATTTATTTAAGATGGAATTTATTCGCTCTTTACTTAAAGAAGTACTAATTGCTTTAGAAATAGAGGATTCTAGTCCTCTTGATACTAATTCTATACGTTTGGATAAGGTTTTTAAAGCTCCTGCGGTTATTCCAGAAGTCTTTCCTGTTCCTAATGCTATTTCTGCAGTAATTGCTAAGGAATGGGATAGATTGGGTAATTCATTTACTCCTTCTAAACGTTTTAAGCAATTATATCCTGTTCCGCCTGACAGATTAGAATTTTGGGACAAAATCCCTAAAGTTGATGGGGCTATTTCTACCCTTGCTAAACGTACTACCATTCCTACGTCAGATGGTACCTCGTTTAAGGATCCTTTAGATAGAAAAATTGAATCTTTTCTAAGAAAAGCTTATCTATGTTCAGGTAATCTTCTTAGACCTGCTATATCATTGGCTGATGTTGCTGCAGCTTCAACTTTTTGGTTGGAAACTCTAGCGCAACAAGTAACAAATCGTGATTCTCATGATTTTATTATTCTTCTCCAGCATGCTAATAATTTCATCTGTGATGCCATTTTTGATATTATTAGAGTTGATGTTAGATTTATGTCTCTGGCTATCTTAGCCAGAAGAGCTTTATGGCTTAAGACTTGGAATGCTGATATGGCTTCTAAATCAACTCTACTTTCCATTTCTTTCCAGGGAAACAAATTATTTGGTTCTCAGTTGGATTCTATTATTTCAACTGTTACTGGTGGGAAAGGAACTTTTTTACCACAGGATAAAAAGTCTAAAGGTAAAAACAGGGCTAACAATCGTTTTCGTTCCTTTCGTTTCAACAAAGAACAAAAGCCTGATCCTTCGTCCTCAGGAGCAGTTTCAGTTTGGAAACCATCTCCAGTCTGGAATAAATCCAAGCCTGCTAGAAAGGCAAAGCCTGCTTCTAAGTTCACATGAAGGTACGGCCCTCATTCCAGTTCAGCTGGTAGGGGGCAGGTTACGTTTTTTCAAAGAAATTTGGATCAGTTTTGTTCACAATCTTTGGATTCAGAACATTGTTTCAGAAGGGTACAGAATTGGTTTCAAGATGAGACCTCCTGCAAAGAGATTTTTTCTTTCCCATGTCCCAGTAAATCCAGTGAAAGCTCAAGCATTTCTGAATTGTGTTTCAGATCTAGAGTTGGCTGGAGTAATTATGCCAGTTCCAGTTCCGGAACAGGGGATGGGGTTTTATTCAAATCTCTTCATTGTACCAAAGAAGGAGAATTCCTTCAGACCAGTTCTGGATCTAAAATTATTGAATCGTTATGTAAGGATACCAACGTTCAAGATGGTAACTGTAAGGACTATATTGCCTTTTGTTCAGCAAGGGAATTATATGTCCACAATAGATTTACAGGATGCATATCTGCATATTCCGATTCATCCAGATCATTATCAGTTCCTGAGATTCTCTTTTCTAGACAAGCATTACCAATTTGTGGCTCTACCGTTTGGCCTTGCTACAGCTCCAAGAATTTTCACAAAGATTCTCGGTGCCCTTCTGTCTGTAATCAGAGAACAGGGTATTGTGGTATTTCCTTATTTGGACGATATCTTGGTACTTGCTCCGTCTTTACATTTAGCAGAGTCTCATACGAATCGACTTGTGTTGTTTCTTCAAGATCATGGTTGGAGGATCAATTTACCAAAAAGTTCTTTGATTCCTCAAACAAGGGTAACCTTTCTGGGTTTCCAGATAGATTCAGTGTCCATGACTTTGTCTTTAACAGACAAGAGACGTCTAAAATTGATTACAGCCTGTCGAAACCTTCAGTCTCAATCATTCCCTTCGGTAGCCTTATGCATGGAAATTCTAGGTCTTATGACTGCTGCATCGGACGCGATCCCCTTTGCTCGTTTTCACATGCGACCTCTTCAGCTCTGTATGCTGAACCAATGGTGCAGGGATTACACGAAGATATGTCAATTGATATCTTTAAAACCGATTGTTCGGCACTCTCTAACGTGGTGGACAGATCACCATCGTTTAATTCAGGGGGCTTCTTTTGTTCTTCCGACCTGGACTGTAATTTCAACAGATGCAAGTCTCACAGGTTGGGGAGCTGTGTGGGGATCTCTGACGGCACAAGGAGTTTGGGAATCTCAGGAGGTGAGATTACCGATCAATATCTTGGAACTCCGTGCAGTTTTCAGAGCTCTTCAGTTTTGGCCTCTTCTGAAGAGAGAATCGTTCATTTGTTTTCAGACAGACAATGTCACAACTGTGGCATACATCAATCATCAAGGAGGGACTCATAGTCCTCTGGCTATGAAAGAAGTATCTCGAATTTTGGTTTGGGCGGAATCCAGCTCCTGTCTAATCTCTGCGGTTCATATCCCAGGTGTAGACAATTGGGAAGCGGATTATCTCAGTCGCCAAACGTTGCATCCGGGCGAATGGTCTCTTCACCCAGAGGTATTTCTTCAGATTGTTCAAATGTGGGGGCTCCCAGAGATAGATCTGATGGCCTCTCATCTAAACAAGAAACTTCCCAGGTATCTGTCCAGATCCCGGGATCCTCAGGCGGAGGCAGTGGATGCATTATCACTTCCTTGGAAGTATCATCCTGCCTATATCTTTCCGCCTCTAGTTCTTCTTCCAAGAGTAATCTCCAAGATTCTGAGGGAATGCTCGTTTGTTCTGCTAATAGCTCCGGCATGGCCTCACAGGTTTTGGTATGCGGATCTTGTCTGGATGGCATCTTGCCAACCATGGACTCTTCCGTTAAGACCAGACCTTCTGTCTCAAGGTCCTTTTTTCCATCCGGATCTGAAATCCTTAAATTTAAAGGTATGGAGATTGAACGCTTGATTCTTGGTCATAGAGGTTTCTTTGACTCCGTGATTAATACTATGTTACAGGCTCGTAAATCTGTATCTCGAGAGATATATTATAGAGTCTGGAAGACTTATATTTCTTGGTGTCTTTCTCATCATTTTTCTTGGCATTCTTTTAGAATACCGAGAATTTTACAGTTTCTTCAGGATGGTTTAGATAAGGGTTTGTCCGCGAGTTCTTTGAAAGGACAAATCTCCGCTCTTTCTGTTCTTTTTCACAGAAAGATTGCTATTCTTCCTGATATTCATTGTTTTGTACAAGCTTTGGTTCGTATAAAACCTGTCATTAAGTCAATTTCTCCTCCATGGAGTTTGAATTTGGTTTTGGGAGCTCTTCAAGCTCCTCCGTTTGAACCTATGCATTCATTGGACATTAAATTACTTTCTTGGAAAGTTTTGTTCCTTTTGGCCATCTCTTCTGCTAGAAGAGTTTCTGAATTATCTGCTCTTTCGTGTGAGTCTCCTTTTCTGATTTTTCATCAGGATAAGGCGGTGTTGCGAACTTCTTTTGAATTTTTACCTAAAGTTGTGAATTCCAACAACATTATTAGAGAAATTGTGGTTCCTTCATTATGTCCTAATCCTAAGAATTCTAAGGAGAAATCATTGCATTCTTTGGATGTTGTTAGAGCTTTGAAATATTATGTTGAAGCTACGAAATCTTTCCGTAAGACTTCTAGTCTATTTGTTATCTTTTCCGGTTCTAGGAAAGGCCAGAAAGCTTCTGCCATTTCTTTGGCATCTTGGTTCAATCTTTAATTCATCTTGCCTATGTTGAGTCGGGTAAAATTCCGCCTCAAAGATTTACAGCTCATTCTACTAGGTCAGTTTCTACTTCCTGGGCGTTTAGGAATGAAGCTTCGGTTGACCAGATCTGCAAAGCAGCAACTTGGTCCTCTTTGCATACTTTTACTAAATTCTACCATTTTGATGTATTTTCTTCTTCTGAAGCAGTTTTTGGTAGAAAAGTTCTTCAGGCAGCGATTTCAGTTTGAATCTTCTGCTTATGTTTTTTGTTAAACTTTATTTTGGGTGTGGATTATTTTCAGCAGGAATTGGCTGTCTTTATTTTATCCCTCCCTCTCTAGTGACTCTTGTGTGGAAAGATCCACATCTTGGGTAGTCATTATCCCATACGTCACTAGCTCATGGACTCTTGTTAATTACATGAAAGAAAACATAATTTATGTAAGAACTTACCTGATAAATTCATTTCTTTCATATTAACAAGAGTCCATGAGGCCCACCCTTTTTTGTGGTGGTTATGATTTTTTTGTATAAAGCACAATTATTCCAATTCCTTATTTTATATGCTTCGCACTTTTTTTCTTATCACCCCACTTCTTGGCTATTCGTTAAACTGATTTGTGGGTGTGGTGAGGGGTGTATTTGTAGGCATTTTAAGGTTTGGGAAACTTTGCCCCTCCTGGTAGGAATGTATATCCCATACGTCACTAGCTCATGGACTCTTGTTAATATGAAAGAAATGAATTTATCAGGTAAGTTCTTACATAAATTATGTTATTTATATTAGGATAACCGCTTCTTTTTACTATAGATTTTAGGGGAAAACACACACACAGACACTTAAAGGGACACTGAACCCAATTTTTTTCTTTCGTGATTCAGATAGAGCATGCAATTTTAAGCAACTTTCTAATTTACTCCTATTATCAATGTTTCTTCGTTCTCTTGCTAACTTTGTATGAAAAAGAAGGCAGCTATGCTTTTTTCTTGGTTCAGAACTCTGGACAGCAGTTTTTGATTGGTGGATGAATTTATCCACCAATCAGCAAGGACAACCTAGGTTCTTCACCAAAAATGGGCCGGCATCTAAACTTACATTTCAAATAAAGATACCAAGAGAATAAAGAACATTTGATAATAGGAGTAAATTAGAAAGTAGCTTAAAATGTCATGCTCTATCTTAATCATGAAAGAAAAAATTTGGGTTCAGTGTCCCTTTAACTTTATTCAAATTGTAGTTAAAAAAGCATTTTTCACACTTTTTTGTTGCAGGTTTCCTACATGTTGTGAAATATATTCATAAAACAATAGTATGATTTGAATCTGCTGGTCTCTTGAAAAAAGATTTATAATATGTGAGGGTTTCTCACTGAAAATGGCCTTGATTAGAGCAGCTCAGCACAGGGGTGGAAATGGCACATCAGTTAAAGAGTTAAAAAATTATACATAAGGTACATTTGATAATAGAAATGATAAAATTGCATGCACTTTGACCATGCCATTTCTAGGTGGGGCTTTGCATTAATTGATTACTATAGCACTCAATAAACCTAGGAGGCCTGCAGCATGCTTCTATTTTATATTGTGTAATGATCCAGCTGTATGTCACTTCACCTGTGTGTGTTGGAACTAAAGAAATACCTTGCCTAAAATGCCAGAGATAAGCAGTGAGGTTTGGGCTTCTGCATCAAAGAATTCATCCTAAAACAGAGTAATAAATGTGCTTTAGTAAACTTTGTCAAAAAGAAATCACTATCTTCCTGGCTATAGTAGAGTTCCTGGAGCACCCCCTACAGGACAGTCAGGATAGCTCCTGTGTTGGCTCAAAAATAATGTTTTGAAGAGTGGCATTTACTTGTTGCCAATAAGCGCTGCAGTGACTTTGCATTCCTTCCCACTCTCCTGGATATTGTGGAATTGTAGCAGGCTGTAAGGTCTGTCCTCTGTCCCATTGCTTTCACCGTCATTAGAAATTTACTGGTTTCTTGGCACTGCTCTGGCTAAGTCCATGATATGCCCTGACTCAAGCCAGCCCTGCCTAAAGTGCCTATCTCCCAAGAATTCATGGCACACCTGCAGCACCTCCCTTCATCACATGGCTCCGCCTACAAAATGCCAATGGGCCACTACCTCACGCTCACACCTCACATCCCTGTCCCAGAGAACGCCTCTGTTGGAAACACAAAACACATATATAATTATACTCTAGAACTTGTCTCACTAATACAATACTTGATGATGGCTTCTATTTTTCAACCAGAAAGTGTTTTACAAACTGTTTTCTAACCCTTCAAACATACATTTTTTTAAATTTATTATGGCAAATAGCTTTATTTGTTGATTTGGTACCAAGGTATTTTATACCTATCTATATCTATATCTATCTATCTATCTATCTATCTATCATCTCTTGGAGTGGTTAAATAAAATAAATGCAGAGCAGAGCACTAAAAAAAATAATTCACTTCATGTGTTAAATGTATTCTAATAAATGTGACCCATTGAGAAATTCCTGTGAGTGTTCTGTATCTATATATCTCTATCGAGAAAATCCCATAAGTTCTCTCTGTCTACCTCTCTGTATCTCACTCATTCCTTTCTATCTAAATAACATCATATATGAGCTAGACTTGAGTTCTCATCTTTCAGAAGGGGCTGATTCCCTCCCCTTTTCACTGTATGTTTATGTTGCATTGAGGAAAGGGAGGAGTTTCTGCGAGACCCTGTTCAAGTTTGAGTAAATTGAGTGTCTGCATCACGATCTTTTACACTATAAGTGAGAGGTAAGCAAAGTCTCCTTGCTCTTTTTTTTTTAAAAAAAAATATTTCAGAAAATCACTGTTTTCTGCTACATATATTGGCATTTTCATACTTTTTTGTTTTGTCTTTGCTGAAAATGTACTCAGTTAAGAAAAGGTGCAAACTGAAATCAGAACATGTGCAATGATCTGCTGGATTTAACTTGAGTAGCCCTTTATTTTCTCCTTGTGCCTAACAACTTTATGTGCACATATAATCCGTTTTATTTGTTTGGGGTAAGTCCAGATCAGCTGTAATAAAACTACAAGAACTATGTGTTTAAATGAATTCTGAACACATGTATTAAAGTTAAAAAAATAAGCATTGAAATAAAAGCTTCACACTACTGCATTTGCAAGGAGAGGACTATTTCTGCAGTTAAAATGGTTACATTTAAAGTGGCAGTAAACCTCTTGTAAATAAATACTTTTCTTGCTATATGGAAATAAATTAACATACTTTGTGAGTATGAAAAACAAGTTGAATTAATTTATACCATGTTTGATGCAGTTGTTTTAATAACCAAACCTAACCCACTAGCGTAGACCCAGTTAGCCACTGTCATTTTATTAGCAAATATTACATGGTTTTTAAATTTCAAGTTATCACATTAGCTCTGCTGGGACTAACTAGGATTAGGGAATTAGGCTTGTGAAGCCTGCCATGTGCACTTCCAATCCTCAGAATGACAGAAAATAGGGGAGTTTAATAATGCTGTTTTCAGGCATAATTAAAAAAAAATCCCCAAAGAGTTAAATGTCCATTTAATTCAATTGGTGTACAACTGTTTTATCAATTCCAGTCCTCAAAGTTGACAAGTAAATATCACCTGAACATATGTATGTACATTAGGAAGATACTTTAGCTCAAAATTTCAGAGTTACTTTTTTTTTTCTTCCTGTCATCTGCATGGTGAAAAAGAGTCAATCAGCTTCATAAGTGCTGAAAGCTTGTGTGATTTCATAGTAAACTTTCATAGGGAAATAACATGACTGTGCTTGCACATGTCAGATGAACACTCCATTGCAAGTCCTGGGACTAGCATCCGGATTGGGTGTTTAAAGTCCTTTTACAATTGGATGTGATACTGAGGAAATTTTGAGGTAAAATATCTTCTTTTTTTGCATTGAGATGTTCAGGTTATATTTTCTTGTCAGTTTTTTACAGCTACCCTCTATCACTTTCAAGTGCTTCAACATTTGGATATGTCCCTTTAAACTGAGGAACAAAATAAAGTGACTGATGCATGCCGCCATGCAGGTACTGTGATTTAACTCGTAATTGGATGCTTAAAGTTAATTTACAGTGAGATGTGGCTACTAAGGGCAAGATTTATCAATTTTGCTAGTAGACATGATTCACATGTTGTGAACCTGTCCGCATCTTGACCCAATTTGTGGGGCAAATTTATTCCCCATATTTATCATTGCACAAGGGAACACACGCAATACCGCCCCTACCCTTACGCAGCAAATTGCGTGAGAGGGCTTTTCAATCACCCCAGTTGAATGAATCGGATGTGATTTTCTTCCGCTAACTCCAGTTTGTCGGAGAGAGTTTATGAAGCAGTGGTTTAAACTTAAGCTTCATAAATATAAATTGCAGGCTCATATGAGCGAACCTGCAACAGATTGGGGCATTTGCCTTGTAATACATTTTGCTGTAATAATATATTGCTGTAAGATTAGGGTGACCAGATTCCCCAGACCCAAATTTAGGATATCTCAGACCCAAATTCAGGAAACCTTATGAGTTAACCCCTGTGGTACTAGGAGCTATAAGTATTTTACCAAAGACAGATAGTAGTAGTAGTAGTATATAAATAGAAATGACTGGTAAATTGCTCAAGAGAAAATATTGTTTGTTGAAGTAAATTACAATATATATATATGTAGAATTTAATATTTTTGTATATGTTTACATTAGGTTGCCGTTAGTAATATGTAGATTCTTACCACGGTAAGGATGGTCATTCTGGCTACTGATCCTTTCCTGTATCTACCTTTCAAGTGGCTTCTCTCTGTCCGTGAACATTGTGGTGGAGTAGTGTGGAGTTTACCATACGGATATACAATATACAAGCCTGAGACAGGCAATAAAAGTAATTTTTACTACTCTAGCTACAACAAAAGTGCCTAAAGGTGAGGGCGTTGATTGTAGAACAGTTCAATCCTTTACTTCACAAAAAAAATATGACTTTTGAAATGGGCAGTCTGAGCACATTAAATTAATCACATCAATCACATTAAATTAGCATGTTGTTCATATCATAAATACAGGGAGTGCAGAATTATTAGGCAAGTTGTATTTTTGAGGATTAATTTTATTATTGAACAACAACCATGTTCTCAATGAACCCAAAAAACTCATTAATATCAAAGCTGAATATTTTTGGAAGTAGTTTTTAGTTTGTTTTTAGTTTTAGCTATTTTAGGGGGATATCTGTGTGTGCAGGTGACTATTACTGTGCATAATTATTAGGCAACTTAACAAAAAACAAATATATACCCATTTCAATTATTTATTTTTACCAGTGAAACCAATATAACATCTCAACATTCACTAATATACATTTCTGACATTCAAAAACAAACCAAAAACAAATCAGTGACCAATATAGCCACCTTTCTTTGCAAGGACACTCAAAAGCCTGCCATCCATTGATTCTGTCAGTGTTTTGATCTGTTCACCATCAACATTGCGTGCAGCAGCAACCACAGCCTCACAGACACTGTTCAGAGAGGTGTACTGTTTTCCCTCCTTGTAAATCTCACATTTGATGATGGACCACAGGTTCTCAATGGGGTTCAGATCAGGTGAACAAGGAGGCCATGTCATTAGATTTTCTTCTTTTATACCCTTTCTTGCCAGCCACGCTGTGGAGTACTTGGACGCGTGTGATGGAGCATTGTCCTGCATGAAAATCATGTTTTTCTTGAAGGATGCAGACTTCTTCCTGTACCACTGCTTGAAGAAGGTGTCTTCCAGAAACTGGCAGTAGGACTGGGAGTTGAGCTTGACTCCATCCTCAACCCGAAAAGGCCCCACAAGCTCATCTTTGATGATACCAGCCCAAACCAGTACTCCACCTCCACCTTGCTGGCGTCTGAGTCGGACTGGAGCTCTCTGCCCTTTACCAATCCAGCCACGGGCCCATCCATCTGGCCCATCAAGACTCACTCTCATTTCATCAGTCCATAAAACCTTAGAAAAATCAGTCTTGAGATATTTCTTGGCCCAGTCTTGACGTTTCAGCTTGTGTGTCTTGTTCAGTGGTGGTCGTCTTTCAGCCTTTCTTACCTTGGCCATGTCGCTGAGTATTGCACACCTTGTGCTTTTGGGCACTCCAGTGATGTTGCAGCTCTGAAATATGGCCAATCTGGTGGCAAGTTGCATCTTGGCAGCTGCACGCTTGACTTTTCTCAGTTCATGGGCAGTTATTTTGTGCCTTGGTTTTTCCACACGCTTCTTGCGACCCTGTTGACTATTTTGAATGAAACGCTTGATTGTTCGATGATCACGCTTCAGAAGCTTTGCAATTTTAAGAGTGCTGCATCCCTCTACAAGATATCTCACTATTTTTGACTTTTCTGAGCCTGTCAAGTCCTTCTTTTGGCCCATTTTGCCAAAGGAAAGGAAGTTGCCTAATAATTATGCACACCTGATATAGGGTGTTGATGTCATTAGACCACACCCCTTCTCATTACAGAGATGCACATCACCTAATATGCTTAATTGGTAGTAGGCTTTCGAGCCTATACAGCTTGGAGTAAGACAACATGCATAAAGAGGATGATGTGGTCAAAATACTCATTTGCCTAATAATTCTGCACTCCCTGTATATGATAAGCTTAACCCTCAACATTGTCAAGTTCACTATAAGGATTATTAGTTGAATAATGGCTGCGTCGGTATTGAAAATTAACCCCTATCTTAAAAATAAGTATTGGTTGTAAACACATAGGGTTAACATCAGTGTAGACACGCTGGCGAAATTATAATATTCGAGCAGCTGCTAGTGATATAACTTAGTAAATTTACTTGTTGTGCTATAGTGAACTTGCCAATGTTGAGGGTTAAAGGGCCATTAAACCCAAAATCTTTCTTTCATGAATCAGATAGAACATACAAATTTAAACATCATTACAATTTACTTCTATTATTTATTTTGCTTCATTTTTTAGATATCCTTATTTGAAGAAAAAGCAATGTGCATGGGTGAGCCAATCACATGAGGCTTCTATGTGCAGCAACCAATCAGCAGCTACTGAGCATATCTAGATATGCTTTTCAGCAAAGAATATCAAGAGAATAAAACAAAATAGATAATAGAAGTACATTAGAAAGATGTTTAAAATTGTTTTCTCTTTCTAAATCATGAAAGAGAACATGTGGGTTTCATGTCCCTTTAAGCTTATCATATATTTATGATATGAACAACATGCTAATTTAATGTGATTAATATATTTACAAGCACAGCAAGTAAATTCACTAAGATATATCACTAGTACTTCAGCAGCTCGAATATCATAATCTCGCCAGCGTGTTTATCCTGGTGTTAACCCTATGTATGCACAACCAATACATATTTTTATGATAGGGGTTAATTTTTTAAAACCGAAGCAGCCACCATTTAACCTTACCTATAATCTTTACCGTGAATTTACCAATATGTATTGACATACATAAAAGCACAAACCTACATTCTTATAAGTGCTTCATACATTAAGCTAATTCTGTATTTTCTTTTACTGATGTAACCTTATTAATTTACCACACCTTTTTTTCTTATATCTGTTTATCGGTTCTCTTTTAGGCTATATAGCCCATACACATTGCTGCCTAAACAATAGTGAACCACATTATTACTCCAGTGTTCTTGTTTTTTTATAACCAGTTTTTTAACTGGAATTTCTGCCAGCATTTTAGTTTTAATATACCCAGTTTTTAAAAAAGTTCTAATAAAGATTTATATTTTAACCTGTGTGACTTTTTTCCAAACTCCAATTTATCGAAGGGTCTGTTTTTGAGTGCTTATATAGTATCATTTCTTTGTTTAGTTTCTCCAACTAACAGATTTGTAATATAGTGTTTCCGATACTTAGCACCTATACCACATGTTATAAACTACAATTTAGGGCCAATTGACCTTATGTGAACGGTAAAACCCCCCCCCCCTTTTTTATTTTCAACAAGTGGTGCCATCATCCCAACTTTAATTCTATAAAATAACATCCTACCATAGCTCATAAGTCACACACTCATCCTCAGCCCTGGCATACCCCTCTGACATGCTACCTACTCAGATGTTCCTGTACTGCTGAGCGACACTGAAGAAAATCTTGAAGTTTAGCTGACTTTCTTCACTACAAGTTCATCTTGAACTCCTACTATTCTGCCCTTAAAGGGACATTAAACCCCAAAATATTATTTTATTATTCAGATAGAGAATACAGTTTTTTTTAAAAAGTTTCCAATTTACTTCTATTATCATTTTTTTTCATTCTCATGTTATTCTTTATTGAAGAGATACCTAGGTAGGAAGCTTGCACATGCCCGAAACCCTACATGACAGGAAATATAGTGCTGCCATCTAGTGGTACTGCTTAAATATAACATTGTTGCAAAATTGCTGCTATATAGTGCTGCAGACATGTGCACACTCTTGAGCTTGCATTTCTGATTTTCAAATAAGGATAACAAGAAAACAAAGAAAATTTGATAACAAAAGTAAATTAGAAAGTTGTTTAAAATTGTATGTTCTATCTAAATCATGAAAGAAAACAATTGGGTTTTTCTGTTTTAACCTTTCTAAGCGAGATTACTTCTCTACTCCTTTCTTCAAAACCAAAACATCTGTTCTCCACTTTCAATACTCTTCTCCACCTCCTATTACAACTTTTCTCTCAGCTCAAGACTTTGCCAGCCACTTCAATAACAAAATTGATTCCATCCAAAATGAAATCAGCTATCAACATACTACAAGTCTCCAACCCCCCCAAAAGCTCACAATCATTCAAAACCCACTTAGCCATAATTCATCTTTTTTGCCCCTGTTACTGAGGAAGATGTTTCTGTTCTCTCACCTAACTACCTGTCCCCTCAATTCTATCCCCTCACAGCTACTCCCCTCCCTCTCTTCTACTCTTAACCCTATACTCTCACACATTTTCAACCTCTCCCTCAGCACTGGTATATTTCCTTCATCTCTAAAACATGCACTGGTCACACCTATCTTCCAAAAACCTTCTCTCAATACATCCTCCTCATCCTACTACAGCCCTATTTCCCTACTCCCTCTTGCCTCAAAACATCTTGAAAAGCTAGTATTTGCAGGTCTATCACATTCCTTACATTAACCTCCCTCCTTGACCCACTGAAATCTGGATTTCCCCCCCAATACTCTTTAGAGACAGCAATAGTTAAGGTTACCAACGACCTTACATCAAAATCGAAAGGCCATTTCTCTCTGCTAAGCCTCCTAGATCTGTCCGTAACCTTTGATACTGTTGAACACCCTCTTTTGCTCCAAACCATCCAATCCTTTAGCATTTGCAACTCAGCCCTCTTGTGGTTCTCTTCCTACCTGTCTAACTGTACCTTTTAGAGTAGCCTTCTTTGGTGCATCCTCTGCCCCTTTACCACTTTCTGTTGGGGTACGGAAAGGCTCTGTCCTTGGTCCCCTTCTCTTCTCAATCTTCACATCATCATTAGGTTCCTTAATAAAGTCACATGGGTTTTCAATATGATTTGTATGCTGACACCCAAATCTACCTCTGCACCAGACCTATCTCCTTCCTTGCTAATGTGTGTCACTAAAAGTCACATCCTGGATGTGTTCTCACTACCTTAAGCTAAATCTATCCAAAACTGAGTTCCTTATTTCCCTTCCTTCTTCCAAAATCTCCACACATCATTTTTCTATAACTGTTGATAACTCCATCATTACCCCACATGCCTGATGTCTTGGGGTCACAGTTGACTCAGATATTTCTTACATTCCTTACATTCAGTCTTTGGCCTTTTCCTGCCACTTCCATCTTAAAAATATATCTAAAATTTGACATTTCCTTACACAAGAAGACACAACTAAGATTTTAATCTACTCTCTCATCCTTTCCAGCCTTGACTACTGCAACTCCATCCTCTCCGGTCTCCCTAGCTGCCGTCTAGCTCCTTTATAATCCATAATGAATGCCTCTGCCAGACTCGTCTTGCTTACACGTCACTCTTCATCTGCTCCACCACTCTGCCAATTCCTTCACTGGTTTCCTCTTGCCTCCAGAATTAAACACAACATTCTGACTCTGACATACAAGGCCCTCAATTGCACTGCTCCCCCCCTTATCTCAGACCTTGTCTCCAGGTACTCTCCTTTCTGTGCCCTTCACTCATCTCACAACCTCCTCTTTTGTTACCTCCTCACACTCCCGTCTACAGGACTTTTCCAGACTAGCTCCTATCTTGTGGAACTCTCTTCCTCCCTTCACAAGACTCTTCTCTAGTTTTGAAAGTTTCAAGACTGTGCTATTCAGGGATGCATACAACCTACACTAACCTTTCCTAACCCCAGTTCCTCTCCTCATTTGTTATCCCCTTGAACCCCCTTAGCATGTAAGCCTATGAGCCAAGCTGTTTGTAGATCACCTTCATAAAAGCTGACTACAGTGCAACTTTCGGCAGGGCCCTCTTGATCCCTATAATTGTTACCTTGCATATCATGCCTATGCTTATAGCGCTGCGGAATCTGTTGACATTCTACAAATAACTGATGATAATAATAGTTGTTGTAAAACTGCTGCCATATAGGTCTGCAGGCACATGCCCACTCCTGAACTTATCTTTGGGCTTTCCAACAAAGGATAACAAGAAACAAAAGAACATTTGATGATAGAAGTAAATTGAAAAGCTGTTTAAAATGGTATGTTCTATCTAAATCATGAAAGAAAAATGTTGGGTTTTATGTCCCTTTTTAATGTAGTTTCAAATGAGTGATCAATAAAACAACTTAACAATTTACTTCTATTATCTAATTTGCTTCATTCTCTTGGTATCATTTGCTGATAGCTACGTAGGTTCAGGAGCAGCAATACATTAATGGGAGCTATCTTCTGATTGGCGGTCACAGCCATGTGTCTTTTGTCATTGGCTCATCAGGGGGGTTCAGCTAGCTCCCAGTAGTGCATTGAACTCATTCATTAAAGTATACCAAGAGAATGAAGCACATTTGATAATAAAAGTAAATTGGTAAGTTGTTTAAAGTGTATGCTCTATCTAAATTGTGAAATATAAAATGGTTTCATGTCCCTATGAAGGAAAAACAAAGACTACAAATTCTTCTGGATCATCTCTTGTTGAGCAGTAGGTGAAATGGACAGTAAAGTAAAAACTTTCATAATTCAGATAGAACATGCAATTTTAAACAACTCCCCAATTTAATTTAGATTTGTTTTGTTCTTTTGTTATTCTTTGTTGAATATCACTTCAGCAGCAGCAATGGACCACTTAAAGGGTAATGAAACCCACATATTTTTTTCTTTTACGATTCAAAGAGAGCACATAAATTTAAACAACTTTCCAATGTACTTATTTTATCTAATTTGCTTCCTTCTCTTGTTATCCTTTGTTGAATAAGTATATCTAGATAGGCTCAGGAGTTGGGAGCTGGCTACTGATTGGTGGCTGCACATGTATGCCTAATGTGATTGGCTAACCAATGTGTTCAGCTAGTTCCTAGTAGTGCATTGCTGCTTATTCAAGAAAGGATTCCAAGAGAAAGAAGCAAAATTGATAATATAAGTAAATTGGAAAGTTGATTGCACATGTATGCTCTATCTGAATCATGTAGAAAATATTTGAGTTTAATGTCCCTTTAAAGCTAGCAGCTGATTGGTGGCTGCACAGACATGGCTCCTGTCATTGGCTCACCTTATATGTTCATCTAGCTCCAATTAGTTTATTGCTGCTCATTCAACAAAGGATACCAAAAGGATGAAGCAAATTTGATAGTAAAAGTGAATCGAAAAGTTTAAAATAATGTTTTGTTTTCATTAAATTATACTTTGTAAATAACTACATTTAGGAATGTGATTTCTGTCAGGTTAGATTTATATACCAATCCTTGTGGTTAAAGGGACAGTCAAGTCCCAAAAAAACTTTCATGATTTAAATAGGGCATGTAATTTTAAACGTCTTTCCAATTTACTTTTATCACCAGTGTTGCTTTGTTCTTTTGGTATTCTTAGTTGAAAGCTATCCTGGTGTTGACTGTCCCTTTAAGATATTCCTTTATCAATTTCAACTTTCCTTATAACCATCCAGATAAAATAATAGATCATTCATATATCTGCAATTGGTCACCAAATTATCCACCTTATCCACCTTGTTGATTATATCCATGCATTTCCTCTCAAGCTGACATGCAGAGGTTGGCAAAGCTTGGTGTGATTCTGCAATACCACTAATAAAACATATATTTCCCATCAAACAACAAAATGATAGTTTCCAAAATAAAATGAACCACATTTAAATGTTCTTTTGATAATACTTTCTTTCTTAAAAGTATATTAAACAGTAAATACATTCTAAACCACAGTGTATTCAAAGCAAAGATAAGCTTTAGAACAATATTTAAATGTATTTTTTTCACCATTATGTTAGTTGTTTAGTTATTGAAGATATAAGTGTAAAGGTTTAGTTTCTATTTCTATAAAGTAATGGGTCCTGCAATGTTTGAACTTAAGTTTTCTATTTACCTCTCTTCTGCTGAGGACAATAAGGAACATATATAAATCAGGCAATTAAAGACACTGCAAACAAGGTGGTGTGGAAATCCTATGTTCCACACAGCGTTGTTTGTACAGTATCTTTTATTGGAAATGGCAAATAGATGGCGCTGGTATGTACAATGATGTTTCTCTATATGATGAAGAGAAAAAGGGCTTGAGGGCTCTTTTATTGCCTGCTTTTATATCTTTCCTTAATTGTCCTCAGTAGGAGAGAGAATTGAAAGAGCTGGGGGGGGGCTGTCATTTCAAATGAGGGGTCACATGCACCTGTAAGTTACTGGTGATTGCTGTAAAAATTATGAATACCGGCAGCAGCATTTAAAAGGCTTTTTCATCTGTGGGGGAGGGGACTCTAATGGAGCCTTTATCCCCCCCCCCTTTGGGCTAGTGGGATCAAGTGACCCCTTATATGAAAGAGGGGAGTCTGCCCTTTAAAATGAGGGGGCACGTAAGTTTCAGGTGATCGTCATAAAAATGGAAAATGCCTGCAGCAGCAGGGAGAGGGACTCTAAGGGAGCCCCTGTTTGGGCTAGAGGGACAAGTGACCCCTTGTTTGAAATGGCATATTACCCTCTTTCACCTGCCCCAGATGTACTGTGTTTGAGAAGGGAGAGGGGTCACTTTTAGAGCCCCCCATTAAACACAAAGGGGTATGAGACCCCAGTCTAAAAGAAGGAAACTCCCTCTTTCAGGTGTGAGGTCTCATACCCCTGTCAATAGGTGAGTGCCATTTTTATGACAGTCACCTACCCAATGTATTTACTGTAAGGGGGCAGAGGCCCCAAAGGTGCCCGTATCCCCTAAAGACAGCATACATCACACACACACACACACACAATTACACAAAAGAGGGCATGGCCCATAATCAAATTTCTAGTCTCATGCCCCTTTAAATAGCAGGTAATCACCTGTTTACTTGGACCCATTTACAGTCCTTTGGGCTATAAGGGACCCCTGCACCCCAAAATATGCTCTACAACAAGGCAAGTGACCTCTCTTTTTAAAGAGGCTAACTTGCAATGAGTACCTGTCAGAACCATAAGCATATAGAAAAGAATCAGGGGATGGGTATCCCCATGTTGTCCCCCACAAAACATATATAAACTTGAGACACCTTATTTAAAAGCAGGAATCCTGCTCTTTTATGAGTATTTCTGTGTCCACCCACTGCCAGCTGATTGTCATAAAAATGACAAATATCTCCTAACTTTGGTTCTATTTTTGGGGCTCTAAGAGGCCTTTACTATCCCCTCACCATAATAAGATATCACAATAAAACACACATTTGCAAGAGTGAAAATAAAGGGGTTTTATGTCCTTAGCTATGAGATGATTGCCATAGTAAGACTGATAACCTGGCAGTAGCTGTCAGCCTCATTTTATTTGTGGTACAGTTAATGTTATGGTTCATAGATCAATGTTTGTCTGAACTAACAAGAACAAATTAAAGGGACAGTCTAGTCAGAAATAAACTTTTATGTTTCAGATAGGGCATGTCATTTTAAACAACTTTCCAATTTACTTGTTTTATCATCAATTTTGCTTCGTTCTGTTGGTATTCTTAGTTGAAAATTAAACTTAGGTAGGCTCATATGCTAATTTCTTAGCCCTTGAAGGCCGCCTCTTATGTGAATGCATTTTTACAGGTTCTTTTACAACTAGAAGGTGTTAGTTCATGTGTGCCATAAAGATAACATTGTGCTCAGGCCTGTGGAATTACCTAGGAGTCAGCACTAATTGGCTAAAATGCAAGTCTGTCAAAAGAACTGAAATAAGGGGGCAGTTTGCAGAGGCTTAGATACAAGGTTTGGTGATTTTGGACAGTGGTAGGAACATGCATAGGTTGTCAAAATCAGTTAAAGGGATATAAAACCCAAAATGTTTCTTTCATGATTCAGATAGAACATACAATTTTAAACATTTTTCCAATTTATTTCTATTATCACATTTTCTATGTTTTCTTGTTATTCTTTGTTGAAAAGCAGGAAGGTGAGTTCAGGAGTGTGCACGTGTCTGCAACACTATATGGCAGCAGATTTGCAATAATGTTATACATTAGCAAGAGCACTAGATGGCAGCACTATTTTCTGTCATGTAGTGCTTCAGGCAGTTGCACGCTAACTA